>NC_068991.1:42193596-42194799 GCF_001194135.2 Octopus bimaculoides | reverse complement strand
TTCTGCTTCAGTAACTCAGTACTGAATCTGTCTGAATTGAATGGAAAATAGGTGAGTTTCAAAACATTGATGTCCAAGTGACAAAAGCAAAGTTTGAAGGGAATAGTAGTAATTTCCTTTAATTTTTAGATAGAAGCAAATAGGAAATGACACACTTACTGATCAAAGACAAAGAAAGAAAAATTTTGTTACACTGTAATCATGAACATCATCATTATTGTTTTAATGTCTACTTGTCCATGCTTGCATGTATCAGGTGTGACTTCATTGAAGCAGATTTTTGATAGCCAGATGTCCTTCATGTTGCCAGCTGTCACCTGCTTCCAGGCAAGGTGGTCATTTACAGTTGTCATGTAATGCCAATGAAAGGGAAAAGACAAAAACACACATGCACACACATTTACATACAAAAACGTTTAAACAAGCAAACACTCATGCACATACATATTATGGGCTTCTCTCAGTTTCCATCTACCAAATCCACTTACAGGGTTTTAATTGGCCCAAGACTTAGACTTTGGGCCTCATGGAGGCAGTGACAAGTGACTGAGGCCCTTGGCAATATACTATGCTTGAGAAGATCTGTCAAGCCAAGTGAGATTGTAGTTGTGGCTGATGCTGGTGTTTCATAATTGGCACTCATGCCAGTGGCAAGTAAAAAGAACCCACTACACTTTTGGAGTGATTGGTGTTAGGATGGGCATCCAATTGTAGAAACCATGCCAAATCAGATTGGAACCTGGTGCAACTCTCCTGCTTATCAGTTTTCAGTCAAACCGTCCAACCCATGCCAGCATGGAAAACGGACGTTAAATGATAATGATGATGATGATGAGGGCTATAATAGAAAGTATTTGCGCAAGGTGCCACACTGTGAAACTGAACCTGAAACCACACGTTTGGGAAGCAAGCTTCTCAATCATGCAGCTACATCTGCACCAACTTGAAATTATACTCTCTTTACTCTTTTACTTGTTTCAGTCAATTGACTGCGGCCATGCTGGAGCACCACCTTTAGTCGAGCAAATCAACCCCAGGACTTATTCTTTGTAAGCCTAATACTTATTCTATCGGTCTCTTTTGCCGAACTGCTAAGTTATGGGGATGTAAACACACCAGCATCGGTTGTCAAGCGATGCTGGGGGGACAGACACAGATACACAAACATATACACACACATACATATATATATATATATATATA
>NC_068991.1:42189605-42192712 GCF_001194135.2 Octopus bimaculoides | reverse complement strand
TTGGCGTTAGGAAGGGCATCCAGCTGTAGAAACTCTGCCAAATCAGACTGGAGCCTGGTGTTGCCATCCGGTTTCACCAGTCCTCAGTCAAATCGTCCAACCCATGCTAGCATGGAAAGCGGACGTTAAACGATGATGATGATGATGATGATGATATACATATATACGACAAGCTTCTTTCAGTTTCCGTCTACCAAATCCACTCACAAGGCTTTGGTAGGCCCGAAGCTATAGTAGAAGACACTTGCCCAAGGTGCCATGCAGTGGGACTGAACCCAGAACCATGTGGTTGGTAAGCAAGCTACTTACCACACAGCCACTCCTGCACCTATATAGATAACTTTCTATGACATTTTTTGTAACAAATGCTCTGACAAAGTACAAAAATAGTAAAATGTGACTAAAACTATAATTTTAGACTACAGTGTATGAAAAATAAAAAATTTTGCAAATTTGTAACTTTTCCAATTTGTCATTGACTGTTGTGATCTTGAATTTATATTTTGTTTATTCAAATCTGTTTATTTCTTTCAGTTATTGGTCATCATCAAATGGTTGGTTATGCAAGAACAAGCATTTGTTTTCTGCTTTGAAATCAGTGCTCTGCTAGTTTAACTTTGATGTGTAGTTACCTTACTGCATTTATAGTGAATGAGATAAATAAATGGAAAAAATTATCTGCTTTTTTTAATAAATTATTTCTCGAACTTGTTTTTCCTTGTTCCATTATTTAGTTATTTGAAAATAGGAAGTCAATAGATGTAAGTGTTAGGCTAAATAAATGTTTAACATATTCATTCATTTGTAAGTTTGCTTCATATCTATATGATTTTAGGTCCAGTCCCATTGCTTGGCACCTTGGGCAAAAGTCTTTTACTAAAGCTCAAAGCTGATCAAAGCCTCATGAGTAGATTTTGTTGGTGGAAACTGAAAGAAGCCTCTGTGTGTGTGTGTGTTTGTGTATAATGCATGTGTGTGTGTGTGTGTGTGTGTTTTGTTTACATTTGTGCTCTCTTGTACAGAAGTTATGACATTTGAGTATTATTGTTGGAGCTTCTCCTTTGAACAAATCAACTTATTTCTTGCCTTCAAAGATAAGTGGAATAAGAGATCCTTTACTTGAAAAACAGGTAAGGGTTAGCATCATGGAGGGCATTTGGCTATAAAATAATGCCTCAATACTATCTTTGTCTAACCCATGCATGGAAAAACATCTGTAAAAGTGAACAGGTATGTGTGCTTATGTCACTTAGTCTTGAATCACATGATAGTTGTAAACAAGTGTCCCCATCTTACAAGTGGTGTCATTTGTTTCCAATCTGTAGAAACATGTGAAACATTACCTCACACAGAAATAAGTGAGGTTTAGCAACAAGAAAGGCATCTGCCTATAGAAAATCTGCTTTGCCTCACTGAATTCTGTCTGACATGTACAAAGTTGGAAAAGTGGATATTAAACAATTCATTTATTTAATGTCTATGTTTTCATGCTTACACGGATTGGACAGGAATTTGATTGTGGTAAAATTTTACAGCCAGATGTTCTTCATGTCACCAATCCTTACATCTTACAGGTTTTAGACCCCAGACTTAGGAAAAGTGTTGAGTAACTGATCTTAAAGTTAACAAGGAATGTAACTAGTTGTTTTGCTGAAGCAGTATGGATTACACTGTGTAAGACAATTTCTGTTCTTGGGTAGCAGCTATTATTTCTTATTTGCTTACTTAAGAAAATATGAAAAATGGCTAATATTTTCTTCAAAATTTGCTTTTGTTACATTTATTCAAACCCTAAAGAATTCCTCTCAACATATGACTATGATATTCCCCCACCACTCCTGCTCATGATCAGAGATGCACATATTGTCAGCCACTAAGGGTCAAGCAAATCTATGGTATCGAACAGAATATTTGCTATAATGACATCTTTGCTTCAGCAACTCGGTGCTGAATCAGTCTGAAATGAATGGCAAATAGGTGAGTTTCAAAACATTGATGTCCTGGTGACAAAAGCAAAGTTTGAAGGGAATAGTAGTCATTTCCTTTAATTTTTAGATATAAGCAAATAGGAAATAACACACTTATTGACCAAAGTAAAAAAAAAACATTTTTTTAATTTAAAAATTAGAATTTTTGTTACAGTGTTATCAATATTCAGGTACATTTGTGTACACACACAGATCTGGGTGGTAGACTTATTCCATCACCTGGATTAACACCCCCACCTTGTGTCAGTAGTGGAATTTACTCTGTTGCAAGTATTCAGGCGAAGTCTCCAGCTTGAGGGTACCTTCACTATTCTTTCTCACCAATATCAGAAATCCCATTAAGTGTCATGAGCATTCCCCTCTCTCTTGACTAAAAGATTAAAAGAATAACAAAAGAAAGAGGGGTTTCCTGCTACTAAATTCACTCATAAAGCATTAGTTGACTTGGTTGTATACGAGAGGGTGCTGAAAAGTTCCTGGCTTTTGTTAAAAGAAAATACAGGAGGATTAGTTAATTATGATTTTATTCCACATATCCACCATCACTCAGATTCACACACCTATTGCAATGGTTCTTCAGTTTTTCTAAGCCCCATAAAAGAACTGAGAAGGTTGGGCCTGCAATCAGACCTTTCACAATACCTTTAAAGCCAGGAACTTTTTTAGCACACCCTCATAGAAGATACTCAAGCTACTGTGCCTTGTGTTTGCACTTAATTTCTGTAGAATTAATTTAAATTTTAACCTGGAAATTGATAGAATAAGTAACCTCATGTCTCATTAAAATGAATTAATTACACTGTTATTTTGTAAAAACTGCCAAACCTCTGTCTCAAAAAAGTTATCTAAATATGTCAGCTTTTACATGGAGCATTTGAAAAAAAATAATCTTCCCTGTTGAGAATAGACGGATTTGCTGTTTATTTTCTTTTCAGGTTTGTTCATGAAATGATGAATCAAAGCACTGTAACTTGTCATACTTGACCTTTATCTGAAATCTGTTTCCAAATTTCATATTTGTTCTTTAGGTCACCCCTTCCCATTGCCTTTGATAAAGAAAAATTCTCTTGTGGTACTTATCATTGTCATTTGTAGCCTTATATATATATATATATATAT
>NC_068991.1:42187968-42189595 GCF_001194135.2 Octopus bimaculoides | reverse complement strand
TAAATCGTGTTTTGCTATTTTTGTTTAGAGATGGATAAGTTGGAAATTCATACAGTTTTGAAATATGAGTTCTTTTTTAGAAATAGAGTATCACAAGCAGCTCGGAATATTAATGGAGTATTTTATTCCAATGTTATTACACAGTAGACAGTATCAAATTGGTTTGCAAAATTTTGTTCTGGTAACTTTGACCTCACAAATGAGCAACACAGTCGACCAGAAACAAAGGTGGATAATGACAAACTGAAAGCCACCGTCGAGTCAGATCCATCTCAAAGCGCCTGTGAATTATCATCGTTGTTTGGTGTTAGCAAGCAAACAATACTGACTCACCTAGTTCAAATTGGTAAAGTGAAAAAGTTGGATAAGTGGGTTCCACATGAACTCAATGAAAGTCAGAAACAGCAATGTTTGGAAGCCTGCATTATGCTACTTTCTTGTCACAAAAATGAATCATTTTTTAATTGAATTGTAATGTGATGAGAGATAGATCCAATACAACAACTGTAAACGTTCAGCACAATAGTTGGACAAAGTCAAGCCACCAAAACACAGTCCAAAAAGCAAAATTCATCAAAAGAAGCTGATGGTGTGTGTTTGGTGGTCTGGCACAGGTGTGATCCATTATGATTTTCATTAAACCTGGTTCATCAATCACGGCTGAAGTATACTGCAGCCAATTATTATTATTGTTGTTGTTGTTGTTGTTATTTAGTTTGCAAGCCAGCAGAATTGTTAGCACTCTGGAAAAGATGCTTAGCAGCATTTCGTCCATCTTTATGTTTTGAGTGCAAATTCTGCCGAGGTCAACTCTGCCTTTCATCCTTTCAGGGTTGATAAAATAAATACCAGTCAAGTACTGGGGTTGATATAATCGACTTATCCCCTCCCACCAAATTTCAGGCCTTGTGCTTATAGAAGAAAAGATTATTATCATTATTATTATCATTAAGTTTGTGAGCCAGCAACTTCATTAACATGCCAGGCAAAATACTCAATAGCATTTTGTCCAACTTTGTGTTCTGAGTTCAAATTCTGTGAAGGTTGGCTTTGCTTTTCATCCTTTCGGGGTTGATAAATTAAGTACCAGTCATGTTCTGGGGGTCAATGTGGTCGACTAGCTTCTCCTCCAGAATTTCAGGCCTTGTGCCTTGAGTAGAAAGGATTTTTTATGTATTAGTTAAGGAGGCAAGTTAGCAAAATTGTAAGCGCATCACATAAAATGCATAGTGGTGTCTCTTTCAGCTGTTTAATTTCTGAGTTCAAATTCCTCCATAGTTAACTTTGCCTTTCCTTCTTTCATGGTCATAAAATACTAAATATTTGTCAAGTACTGATGTTGATGGTATTGATTACTACCTCTCCCCTCAATATTGCTGGCTTTGTACCTATGTTGAAACAATTATTATTGGAAACGTGTTGCATTTATATTCATTGTAAAGAGGAACATTTATCGACAATTTTGGTTTAAGCATCCCTTCAACTCTCGGAAGGATGAATGACAAAGTTAACCTCAGCAGAGTAGTAATAATAATAATAATTTTGGAATTTTTAGAAAACTTTTGTGCATTTGTGTTCTATACTCGGGAATTCATACGATTATGCAAAAAAAAAAAAAAAAAAAAAA
>NC_068991.1:42184882-42186558 GCF_001194135.2 Octopus bimaculoides | reverse complement strand
CTAAGACACTACATGGACCCTAAGTAAGGCATGTGTAAATTTGGAATGAAATTGGTTGTGTAGTTCTCGAGTTTTAGGGATTCACACACACACACATTCTCATCTTTATATATATATAGATACACACACACACACACCCAAACGCACACACATATATATATATGTATATCAATATAAATACATGAAAGTCGATGAAGTTTGATAAAAAAAGGTAATCATGTACATACTTTCTTGCTGTTGTGATTAGAACACCTCGTTGTAAACAATATTCCTTGTTTTTCCTTGTGGAGCATATGCAAATAGGTTTGTTTTGCTTCCCACTCTTGACCAGCCAATATACAGTTGTCTATGTGAGAAGCAGGGCTCTTCCAAGAGAAGACCAGCCACAGAGAGGATTTGACCCTGAGATTTGTTAATGGACAAGGCAAAAGTCACACGAAGGGGGAATTGCAGTCTTCTGAATGTAAAAGGAATGTCTGCTCCTGATGGAGTAAGAGGAATTCTTGGAATAAAGACGTCATCACCTTTTCCACATCCAGAAAGAATGGTAGCCTCGATAACGTGTGACATCATCGTCTTTATCCCTATGATTCGAATTTCATCAAAATTGCATATGACGGTTCTTTCCTTCTTTACACACCCTAAAGAAATTCTAATCATGACACATGTATCCCATACTACTGATATTTATGTGCACATTCCAAAATTCCAGTGTTATGGACCCTGTAAAAAGGATTTTGCTCCGGAAAATGGAGCTCATGGAGCTGAAAAATGTGGGTGTTAAGGTCCCAATTGGGGCTGGGTGTGTTAATGTCAACCAGAGAAGTTGAATTGTTGAGAATTTTTTTAACTTGGGTCTTATATGTATAGTTTGAATTTCTTTGAAATAGGAAATATATGTGTGTTCACTGGGTTTGTAAAAGAGAGCAAAGCTACAGGAAACCGAAAGACGAATGGTCACGATAATCAGTCAGCTACCATAGCCTAGCCATTACTACTCCCCAATGTAGGATTCTTCACCATACAGGTGACAGGCACAGCTGTAAGATGCATTGCGGATCTATAGCAATTGGAAGGGCATGACTCAATAGAAACAACAATGTGTGACGTTTGGAGTAAAGGGAAATGAAAGTGCCGCCTCTGGAGTTTGCAAATGACCACTATATCGATAGGTAACTAGGCAGAAAAAAATTTACAATCAATAAATGTCTTAGAACAACCAGTCACTCATCTGGGAAGGCATTGAAATCAATGTTACCAACTGGGGACTATGTGTGACCCAGTGATAATAAAAAGACTCAAAGGTGGTCTGTAACGAAATAATTTTACTCAACGATGCGTCTCATTTACTTGACAATCTATGCACCACATTGCAGAAATCACAATGTAAGTATATCTGAAAGGATAGTCTTACACTGTTGTACTGTTGAATTATAAATAATGCTCATCTGTTATGTTTGGGTGACCCTATAGCTTCCAATAGTACAACTGTATTCGTCTTTGCTTAGGAGAAATGACTAAATTGTGGGTGTGAAGTACTCAAGAAGGGGTCTTTGTAACTTCTAAGAAGAAGAAATTTTAGAAATATTACTTTATTTGTGCGTAATATGCATGGTTAAAATTTCATCAACATAAAAAATATATGAATTTTCATGGGAGTTATGGCCGTTATGCAT
>NC_068991.1:42181365-42184721 GCF_001194135.2 Octopus bimaculoides | reverse complement strand
ATATATATATATATATAATTTATATTATTATATACGGTTATCAATTCGTTTTGCAAGATTTCTGATGTGAAATCGTGTGTTGAATCAGATATTGTTGTATTTCGACACTTACAGCCGCTACACACATAATAGTAGACAGACCGAGCCTCAACAGAAAACATGAATAGAACAGTAACACCCACCACCACACCACATGACTAAAGACAGTAGGGATGTGAAGAGAAAGGGAAAGGGAAAAGAAAAAAACCGTAAATAATACACAGAAACATACAGGGTAATACACACACAATAGACATATATGCACTTATCCGTGATACTTATGAGGAATAGAGATTGATGTATAAAAAATAAGTAAATAAATTAATACATAAGTAGCTGAATAAATAAATATATAAATATATCTGCCTTGTGATAAATGTAAGACAGAGATAGATAAAAATAAATAAATAAAACTACATAAAGGGCATGGATATATACGAAGCGAACCCCCCACACACAAACACACACACATACATGAAACTTCATGGACCACCATAACGATGTCAACAACACATCTAACACAGTGCCAACGATTGCAATAACAACAACCACGATGGTAACACCGTGGCTGAACACACATACACAGGAACTGTATCACACAAACGCACGCACGCACGCACGCTCACACGCACGCACGCACACACACACACACACACACACACACACACACACATACACACACACACACACACACACACACACACGGACACACACGGACACACACGGACAAGGACACACACGGACAAGGACACAAACACATGCGCACATAAGGATACACATCTTAGAACAGAATGAAGTGGGGCAAGAACACACATTACGGGAGGCAATGCGAAACCAAAGAGGTCGTTTACGGAGCTGAGGTGATATCTGCCCCTAATGGCTGCAGCAGCTTTCCCAACTACTACTGCAGTAGTAAGAATGGCAGTATCAATGGCAACAGTAGCAACTCTAACAGAAATAGCAGCAGCAGCATCGCTAATAATAACATAACTCAGCATGATTTTCTATGTTTAAATGTCTACATAACTGTTTGAAGCAATTTTTTACGCTGATTTCAGATTTGTTAGTAGTTTTTCACCATCACGTCTAGTTTTTCCGAAATAAAGCTTTGTTTTTTTTTTCTGTATTATGGTATCAGAGAATCAGATGACAGTGATCATCTGATTTATTTTGCTCAGCAAAATAGATTGCTATAAACCAGTGCTGACCTAATATTAGTAAAGGTAAAATAGCAACCGATATAAAGTTTATTAAATAGTCGTTGGCAACTCTGACAGATGATGTGACCTTGAAAAGCTGTGTACACGATAGCTAACTGATGCTTTAGTGCACATATAAACTCCTTTTAAAATAAGTGCGTGAACAATCCAGACATTCTGCTCCATTTGTGGCAGGTATGTTGTCATTAAGCAGAGACAATATAACTGATCTAGTAAAAAATCTATACTTCGCTTATTTTGATGTTAAACTCGGTGATGAAGACAAACCCTGGACTCCTCACAAAGTATGTCACATTTTTGTTGAGGAGCTGGTTAGAAAAAAAGAAATGCCCTTTGGAATGCTGATGTGGCGAGAGCCGAGTAACTACGTTGACGATTCTTAATTCTGCATTACTAAAGTTGATGGGTACTGTACAAACAATAGACATAAGATAGTGTATCAAAGTATTCTGTCAGCTATACGGCCTATTGGATATGGGGTTGACATTCCAGTTCCTTCCCCACCCACTTGTTATGAAGAATGTTACATCAGATAGTGATAAAGAAGACAAATGTGAAGAAGAAAGAGATGACTACACTCCCGACGAAATCGAAAGTCTGCAGTTATTTACACAGGAAGAGCTGAATGATTTGGTGAGAGATTCGAACCTCCCAAAGGATACAGCAGAACTTCTTGGTTCTAGGCTAAAAATGTAAAAGCTTTTGTTACTGGGAACCTTTTTCTCTTGTTATCGTCACAGGGAACACAAGTCGTTACCATTCTTTGCTGAGGATGAATCAGTGGTGTTTTGCTATAATATTCCAAACCTGCTAAACTATTTTGAGATCTAGAGCTATTCATTGATTCCTCCAAAAGGAGTTTGAAGGCTGTCTTGCTACACAATGGAAATAAGTATTCATCCATTCCAGTGGCACATTCTGTACCACTAAAGGAGTCGTATGAAAATGTGAAAACAAAATTGTTAAATATAAAATACCACTGGCAAATGTGTGGAGATTTCAAAATTATAGGCGTGCATTTTGGCCAGCAGGTAGGCTACACAAAAAGCCATGTTTCTTATGTGACTGGTACAGCAGAGCTAAAGAAAGGCACTGGATGGTTAAAAACTGGCCACAAAGGAGTCGATTATCACCTGAATCAAAATATATTCTGCACGAGCTCTTGATTGAACCTACACAATTACTGCGACCACCTTTGCACATCAAACTGAGTTTGATGAAACAGTTCGTTACAGCTTTGCCTGCAGATGGAAAATGTTTGCAGTATCTCTCAAAAAAATTCCCAAATATAACCAGTGAGAAAATTAAAGCAGGAATATTTGTTTGTCCAGATTATGAGAAATCCATGAATGAATCTCAAAAATAGGCATAGGTGTGCTTCAAGGGTGTTGTCGAGAAAGTTTTGGAAGCAATAAGTGTTCAAATTACAAAGTCATAGTTGATACCATGTTACAAAACTTCAAAAAGCTTGGGTGCAACATGAGTGTTAAAATACACTTTCTTCACTCACACCTCGACTATTTCCCGGAGTATCTTGGCAATCTAAATGAAGAGCACGGTGAGAGTTTCACACTTTCAATTTCAACCAAAATTACAAAGTTCTGCATTACGAGAGTGTCGATGTGTGAATAATGAAAGTAGTGTTTCTACAGATACAGGCAGAGGAAGATTGCGCACACATTTTAACAATCAACATACACCGTGGATTGTATAAACTCAAGCGGCTTTCTTTCGGAGTAAAAGTGGCACTTGCCGTAATGGACGCAATGTTAAATGACTGCAACTTCGTTATTGCTTATCTCGATGATATTCTGATAAAAAAAAAAAAGGCGGCGAGCTGGCAGAAACGTTATCACACCGGCCGAAATGCTTAGCGGTATTTCGTCTGCCTTTACGTTTTGAGTTCAAATTCCGCCGAGGTCGACTTTGCCTTTCATCCTTTCGGGATCGATAAATTAAATACCAGTTGTGTACTGGGGTCAATATAATCGACTGGACCCCTCTCCCAAAATTTCGGGCCTTGTGCCTAGAGTAGAAAAGGATAATCTGATAAAGAGCGAGTCAGGGGAGCAACACTTCGAACAAAAAAGCATTCGG
>NC_068991.1:42176969-42181340 GCF_001194135.2 Octopus bimaculoides | reverse complement strand
GAAAAAATCAAATATTTAGGTCAAGTAATTGAGGAAAAGGGACAGAGGCCAGACCCATCAAGGGCGATGGCAATACGGAATATACCTCCCCCAACAAACGTCAAATTGTTACAAGCATTTTTAGGCTTGGTAAACTACAATCAAGTATATATCCGAAACATACACAAGTGCTCCACTAAACGAGCTGTTAAAAAAGGATACCAAATGGTTTTGGTAAAAAAAATGTCAGAAGGCATTTGAGGAAGTAAAAAGCATGTTAACTTCAGACTTGTCACTTACACACTTCGATCCGAAGTTGGAAACGATAATGGCAACATATGTTGGTGATTTGGGGATAGGTGCCATACTCCTACACAAAAGTGAAGATGGTAGCCAAAAGCCATAGCTCACACGTCAAGGACGCTATTGCCAGCGGAAAAAAAATTATAGCTAAATTGAAAAAGAGGCATTTACGATTATATTTGGCATAAAAAAGTTCTACAGGTTTATACATGGTAGACAGTTTAGACTACAAACAGACCGTCACCCGTTGGTAAAGATTTATGTACCCAAGAAAGGAATCCCAGTACATACAGCAAACAGATTGCAGTGATGGGGCACCATACTACAGAGCTACGACTATGCAATGGAATATTTACCTTTGAAAAAGCTAGGACATGCTGACGGCCTATCCAGAAATGGCGAGCCATTGAAGAACACAGTAATATTGCAGCCCTAAGAGCCGGAGGGAAAATTAAACACAATGTGGAATATTGTATGAGAGTTACTAATAATTCTGGAGGAGATAAAGCGATACGTGTCAAAAGATAAGTTCATTAATGAAACAAAAAACCCTGTGGTCAGCTAAAGAAAACAAAAACAGGTTTGGTAAAAAAAAAAAAAAGACAGCAACAGGTAAACATATATTCAACATCCGGCGGCGTGCTGATGTATGGCCGAGGGGTAGTGATACCTGAGACTTTACAAAAAAGAATGTTGGAAGAATTCCATATTGGACATCCGGGGATCGTAAGGATGAAAGCGCTTATGCACAGTTATGTGTATTGGCCGAAGATAGACAAGGAAGTTGAAAATGTAATAAAAGGCTGCAGAAGATGTGCTCTGGCAGCGAAATTGCACTAAAAAATGGGAGTCTTGGCCAGAAGTAAAAAGCCTATGGATAAGACTACATATCGATTTTGTTGGCCCGTTTAATGGTTATTACTACTTAGTAGTAGTTGACAGTTTTATAAAATGGACGCAAATTGTTAAGTACAAAAGACCAACCTCTGAAACAGTAATAATTTTTTTGCACGAATTATTCGCAAGATTTGGCATCCCAGACATGATTATATCTGATAATGGAACACAATTTGTGTCCAGTAAATTTAGAAAATTCTGCGAAATGTTCACAGTAGAATATAAAACGATAGCGCCTTACCATCCCAGATCAAATGGAGAATCAGAGCGTGTTGTGGACATTTTTTAAAGAGCTTTGAGAAAAGCAAACAAGGAAACCACAGACGAAGTCGTTCTGTCGCAATTCCTAAGCATATACGGGTGACACCGAACCCCAATACACCAGCAGGAAGCTCACCAGCAGAACTGATGTTCGCGAGTAGGTGAAATTAGTTTTTGGTAAACTGTTACCCGGCGAGGAAAGAAAAAGTAACAGGAAAGAAAATCCAAAATTTTTCAAAATTGGCGATACATGAGGTCGTACAAAACGGAAAACAATACTGGGAAGAAGGAAAAATTACAAAGTACACAGGGGAAAATGATGAACGGAATTAAAAGCAGAAAAGGTGTTAAAAAAAGACTCAGGAATCAATTGAAGAAGAGATTCATAGAAAATGGACCAAACAGATTGGAAGAACCTATGGCATGACTGTATGACACATTCCAGGTATCAATTCAAATTCCGCCGAGGTCGACTTTGCCTTTCATCCTTTCGAGGTCGATAAATTAAGTACCAGTTGTGTACTGGGGTCGATCTAATCGACTGGCCCCCTTCCCCGAAATTTTAGGCCTTATGCCTAGAGTAGAAAAGAATATCGGAGCTTAAATGTCGTGGCGCAGCATCCTATATAATTGTAAATTTTGTTCCGGCTTACTGCTGCACATTCATATACTATGTTCCTTTCTAAACATGATTTATTTAAAACACATTCCCTATCCCCTCTACAGTTACAACCGGCCCTGTCCTTCCTATTATCACTATTGTCGTTACTATCGTTATCATTACCATCATTATTACTTTCTCTTTACCACAGGTCTTGTTGGAGCTCCTGGAACCTTGCATGCGTAGCGGGCTTGCTACCTGCAGCCTATGGTTCCATGCTATTTGTTCTTTTCAGCTATCTAATATTTCTTTGCTTATTCTGGTCATACCAAGGAAGCAAACCTTTTGTAACAGTTCTACTGGGCACTCTATTCCAATTTCCTTTATATTCCTCTTGATGCCTTCAGATACTGTTCCCAAGGACCCAACAATAATTGGCACTATCTTCACCTTCTTCATTTTCCATAGCTGGCCTATTTCGTACTTTAAAGGGTTGTATCTATCTACCTTTTCGCCTTCCTTCTTAACTATTCGTGGGTCAAAGTGGAAGGCAACATCAACTATATACAATATGTGGTGCACCTTGTCCACCACCACTAGGTTCGGTCTGTTATGCTCAAGCACCTGATCTGTTTGGATTGGGAAATCCTAGAGGATTTTGCTAGTCTCCGACTCCGCAACTCTCTGCGGTTTGTACTCATACCGTCTTGCTTCTCTCTAGCTCCCACTTTTCATACACTTTCCAATGTAGCACTTGCGCTACCTGGTCGTGTCGCCACAACTTGTAGTGGTTTTGGGAAAATCTAGAGCATTCGTTCGTGATATGGGCAATGATTTCATCCACTCGATTGCAGATGCGGCGCAGCGGAGACACTTGCTCATTCCTAAGGTTGACCCCCCCCACCCAGTTCGTGGCCAAAGATTGGTCTTGCGCTGCCAGTAGAGTGCTCTCGATCTCTTGTTTTTTTAGGGTTCCTTTCATCAACCAATCCCACCTGTTTTTTTCCAGCAGCTTCTGTTGTGGCTACATGGAATTGATTGTTTAGCCCCTACTTGCATAACTCTTCTTTATGTCCTTTTTGTACTTCTTCCTTTATTTTCCCTTTTTTCTCTGCTCTCAATACTCCCTCGTTCCTAACTGTCACTAGCAAGGTTTCCTTACTTTGGGCTAGGTATCTCATTAAGCTCTCGAGTTCGATACATATGCAGTCTTCCACACTTATCAGTCTCCTTCCTCCATTTGCTCTCTTCATATGCAGGCGATCAGTGTCTGCACGTCGATGATGGGCTTCATACATCGTTAGGAGCTTTCTTGACTTCTTGTCCATCTCCTTTAGCTCCTCCTCTATCCACTTCAGGATTCCATTGCCATACCGAACTACTGCGACTGCGCACAAGTTTATTGCCAAAATTATGTTTCTGGCATTCAGCTTCGAAGCCAGTATTTTTCTCACTCACCGCAAGTACTCTCTTTTTGTCTTTTCCTTCATGTCGTGGTATTTGATTCCATCTGCCTCAAGTATTCCCAGGTATTTATAGATGGATTTGAGTTGAATGGCCTTCATTATTTCATCACTTGGCAACCATATGCCTTCTGTCCTAACAAGCTTTCCTCGTCTTATCACCATCGTAGCACATTTTGAGAGTCCAAACTCCATCTTAATAACATTGGAGAAAATCCGCACAGACTAGACTAGGCTGTCCAGTTCTGCCTCAGTTTTTGTGAATAGCTTCACGTGGTCCATGAATAGCAAGTGGTTCAGTTTTCCCCTACCTCTTCCCAGATCATACCCCATTATTATTATTATTATTATTATTATTATTATTATTATTATTATTATTATTGAGTGAAAGAGCAGTGCATGCCATCAAAGTGATACTGGGGTACAATTATACGAAGCCCAATATACCCATCATTACTACCCGTCTGATAAAGGTACTCCAGGCACATGCATCACAACCACATGCGCGCAACATGGTGATCTTATATCAAGATAAATAGCGCATGACCTTGCAGGTGGGGCCCAGTTAGAATTTATTCAGGTTGAGTAGCCCATCCTGCTCAGAAGGTCCTTGAATAAGGTTTGTTTAAGGATGATGAACAAAACACCCATGTTTCCAGAGGTGAATTATTCAAACCCAAAATAATTCCTCTCAACACATGGCTATGATGCTTCCCCACTACTTCTGCTCATGATCAGAGATGCATATAACATCATCCATTAAGGGACATGCTCAACTGGTTAAGGTCAAGCAACTGACAAGCAAATCTGTGGTATTGAGCAGAATATTTGCTGTAGCCCATCTTTTATACCAAGACAAAACAATAT
>NC_068991.1:42173559-42175294 GCF_001194135.2 Octopus bimaculoides | reverse complement strand
GAAACTCTGTCTCATCCGCCATACTCACAATACCTCACGTTTACCGACTACCACTTTTTCAAGCATTTCGACAACTTCCTGCGTGAGAAATGCTTCAAAAACCAAGACGATACCAAACACGCCTTCAACGACTTCATCGCCGCTAGAACGCAGGATTTTTATGCTACTGGCATAAATAAACTTGTTTCGCGTTGGCAAAAGTGTGTTGATTCTGATGGGGTTTGTTTCGATTAATAAAGTTTTCTTTGAGTCGAGATATGTGCATCTGAATTTAAAGGTTAAAAGCCGCAAGAACTTTCTTGACAACCTAATATATTGTCCTCTCTATTCGTCTTAACATTAGCCTTGATGTCTATTTCCTTTCCATTATTTTCTATGCTCTTATTACTTGCATTTCTCATGCGATCTCGACTTCCACGCACACCATGCAAACCATGGCCCCTCTCATTGCTGGTTCTAGTCGATTCGTTACCTCCGTTACTACTAGCGTTATATCTAATGTGTTTCCTACAATCGCTATTATTTCTAATATAATTATAGGTATTCCTAACACTAGTAATATTCATACAATCCTCCATGTTCCAGTTTTTATTACATATTCTATTCCGGGCTAGGTCTGTCAAATTTAAATTTTCTGATTTCCTTAATCTACGGGTGTTGTGGGACGCTATAATTTGTGTTAGGTTTCTAGTAGTGGAGTAGGCAAATCTTACGGAGTGCCGGTTAAACAATTTCCCATATCGACTCGATGGAGGGAAATGTTTGTCTAGGGTTGCGAATAATTTCCTGGGAATATTAGTATCGATTTGAACCCCAAATGATGCATTGAACCAAATAGTTTCCGTATGTTTCTTTTTCTTATTTATGTTGTGGTAATCTATCTTGCGCATTTTTCTCCCTGGATTTTTCGGTTTACGTTTATTCTGATCTGTGTTGTCATTATGACTACCTTCATTCTCATCTAGATTCTTAGCTCTGATGTCTAACTCAAGTGTCTCCCTCTTTCTATTTTGGCTATCGTTCAGTGGTGGTCGTCGTTTTTGTTTGCTTACTTGTGGGTCTAAAATCTTACCCGCTAGTCTATCCTTTCGTTTATGTTCCATTATCTGGCTAGTTTTGCTAACTATTAGGAGCGTCCCACCCTCTGGCAACCCAACCGTTGAATCGCATACATGAATCGCACCGAGGGATATATTTCATTTTCCCACTATAGCCGGCCTCCGTTAATGCCATATTGTAATAACCTACGTGTCTATTAAATATGTCCCAAAAGTCAACAACCTAGATATTCTAGCTGAGAACCCCATGGGGATAGGGTTTATGGTGTTTTTCAGATGGTTAGATCCTCTACTAACATACTTTAGGTTCTCGTTTTGTTTATGGAACGGGTAGTGCAGTCCTGTTCTAAGGTCGAGTGTGGCATCCAGAAAATTAACCTTACTATACTTCATTTCTATTGATATATTATGTCCTAATCGTTTAAAGAGTTTTTTTTATTTGCTTCCTATACTTCTTTAATATGCTAGTGTTACAATTATGTATGGTAAATAGTGAGTCGTCTCTATATAATCCATCCTCTATTTCTAGAAACTCAGTCCATATGCAGCTTAAGATATAAACGCCCACTAGATCTGTAACTTGAGCCGACTCATTCGAAATCATAGTTATATCGAAGTTATACATATGTGTGTGTGTATGTATATATATATATATATATATATATATATATATATAT
>NC_068991.1:42171518-42172457 GCF_001194135.2 Octopus bimaculoides | reverse complement strand
TCTCTCTTTCTCTCTTTCTCTCTCTGTGAAAGTATGTGTCACTACAGTATCGAAATGTGATTGTTTCAGTTAGTGGAATAGTTTCATTTTTAAAGTGAAAGTATTTGACATGAGTGTTTTTGTTTCACTTTTGAAACGTAATACTTAAATAGTGGAGGAGATATTATGTTGCCGTGTGCTCGAACTCTGCAAGAAGTTAATAACTTTTTTGGACTAAAACACAACTGGAACCCTAAGTAAGGCATGTGTAAAATTTGAATGAAATTGGTTGCGTAGTTCTCGAGTTTTAGGGATTCACACAGACAGACAGACAGACAGACAGACAGACATTCTCATTTTTATATATATAGATACATACATACATACATACATACACACACATGTATATGTATGTATGTATATATATATGTGTGTGTGTATTGATGTATATATTTATGAGTGTGTCCTTGTGTTTGTGTTTGTCCCCCACCATCACTTGACAACCGATGTTGGTGTGTTTACATCCTCGTAACTTAGTAGTTCGGCAAAAGAGACCGAAGAATAAGAACTGGGCTTACAAAGAATAAGTCCTGGGGTCGATATCCTCAACTAAAAACCCTTCAAGGTGATGTCCCAGCATGGCCGCAGTCAAATGACTGAAACAAGTAAAAGAATAAAAGAATATGCAAAGAAAGGGAGACGGGGGAAAAAGCTTTATCGAGCAAGAACACAAAAGGTGAAATATAACACTTAACGTTCCAAAATTTGTATGAAAGGGTGGAGTGTAAGGGTCACATAGTTGTACCATTCAAACCAATTTCTATTAATAGTATTCAAAATCCTGGTCTTTTCCAAAATATCAATCGAATTACTATCTTATTGGTTGATTTATGAAATGGTTGGTTTTCTAAGCAGAAGTGGGAAAACCCAGAAATTCAAGTCCAACTTGTTTCTACATAC
>NC_068991.1:42167151-42168439 GCF_001194135.2 Octopus bimaculoides | reverse complement strand
CCCTCTGTATTATTATTATTATTATTATTATTATTATTATTATTATTATTATTATTATTATTATTTTCGTTGTTATTGATGCTTTGACTCAAGGTATTCCTGATTGAGATTTGTGATCAAGCACAAGTATCCATCTTTTCAGCGATCACATATTTCGGTTTACCTTATCCAATATCCATTTTTTCTCTCTCTCGGACAATAGTATGTACTTTGGGGTGTGTACTTTGTGGCATAGCTTGAGATCTGCACCCCCACTCCACCCCTGTGCAGTAACCACATTCTTCCTTAAATGTAACATACCTCCGACTACAACAAACACACGTATAGAAAGTGACTGCCCCGTGTGGTCTGCACATCCAGCTCTACTCCACCGCCACTGTTGTTCTACATTTAGCAGATCGAGTGACCAGCTAAAAATAAATATCTCTCTCAATAACGCATGTTGTTCTGAATCGATTATCTGAATCCATTGATGTTTCTACATATAAACTGTGCAACCTGAATTTGTTCAGACACATAAAGCTGGTTGGCTTATCGAAGTCCTCAATGTAGTCGTTTTGTGTTGTCCCAAGTTAGTCCTCATCGAGCAGTCCTATTACACGCTTATATATCAAAAATTGTTCTTTCCAGTTGTATCGTCTTTCCGTCTAAACACGTACAACACTGAATACTCCGACATGCATTGTTATATTGCGTGTATGCAACAGTGTTATATTGTATGAGGTGCGACATGAGAATCCGGGACACACTGCTTTTTCGATTTCCCAGATCATTCCTGTATACTCGTAGATTTATATAAAGACTACAGCGCGGGTGAGCGGGATAGATAAGTCAGAGCAGGCAAGTGCTGCTCTCCTGCACATTCTGACGGTGATATTCAACTCAGTACAGTTGATATTGCAGTTATATCTGCGTGTATGTGTTTATTTTTATATGCTTTTAAGGACTAAGTGGGAGAGGGGTGGTTTTAGAATTAACAAAGGCAAGGTTTGACCTCAGCAACAAAAATCAAACATTCACTGTATCCAAATGCAATGATAGCCGATGCGGTACATGCCGATCAATTCACACCGGCCCATATATGAACACAAAAACAAGGAAAATATTCACCAATGCGAACATGAACTGCAAAAGTAGAAATCTAATCTACTTCATCAAATGCCCTAATTGTGAAGAACTGTACGTTGGCCAGACAGGTAATGCACTATCGGAACGCTCACGGGTGCATCGACAACAGATTAAAAACCCAGAAGTCCGCCAAATACCACTGAGTAACCACCTAGCAACA
>NC_068991.1:42166647-42167141 GCF_001194135.2 Octopus bimaculoides | reverse complement strand
AAACACAAAAAAATCTCTCAAATGTCATCATTTCTAAAAATAAACTTGGCATCATTTCTAAAAATAGCCAAACACCTACTGGAGTGTAAAAATCTTATCCCTATAACTAAAACACAAAAAATCTCTCAAATGTCATCATTTCTAAAAATAAACTTGGCATCAATTCTAAAAATAACCAAACACATACTGGTGCTGTCCAAAGGAATAGGTATAAAAGACAGAAAACCAGCCAGTCTATTACAGTCTGTTACAGTTTGTCAGATACCGGCCATGATGAAATACCAAAAGGTATTGAAAATACGTATTAGCCTTTATATATTTAATCCTTTATATTGAACACTCACTATTTCATATATTCCATAAGACATATTCCATATATTCAATAAGACATTCAGTACTTCATTTCATTGTACCATCCATTTTTATATTATATATTACATATTCCATATTCTATATCCCACATTAATTTTACAAGAATATAAATAAAACATAAA
>NC_068991.1:42164185-42165492 GCF_001194135.2 Octopus bimaculoides | reverse complement strand
TGTATGTGTGTATGTATATCGTCTTCTCACACTTAATTGTAGACTTTCTCCCTTCCTTCCTCTGTTCTTTTTCTCTCTCTCCCTCTCTCTCATTCCCACACGTGATCGGAGACTGATTTTCTATTTTCTGCCTTTCGGCCATCGGACGTTTAGTATGCTGGTCAACTTTTTCTCCTCTATTACCAGTTCTGCTTTTATATCCATTTGAGGATTTCTTCCAGGTGTTAATCCATCATTCTCGCGTTTGGCCCTAAGGCCTTATTTATTGTCTTCGTCTATCGTTTCAAATTACTTTTCTTTACTCTCGTACGTCTACTCTGCATTATTTTGTCTGCTCGAGCCTTAATTCTACGCAAATCTTGAGGGTGCTGCCGACATACGAAGTTCCCAGTCTTATCGTTAAAGGTACGAAACAGGGTATTAGTATTCGGTCGATAACTCATGAAGAATTAGGCTCCTTGTGTCTGTCCTACGTGTACTTTTGTAGTATTTAATGCATTTTTCATTTATATATATGTATGTATGTATGTGTGTATGTATGTATGTATGTATGTATGTATGTGTGTGTGTATGTATGTGTGTACGAAAATCCACGGCTGTCTCCCTGTTATACTATTTTTTTTTTACACCGAGTGATATGCAAGGCAAGGCATAAATAATGGTCATTGCATATTTCTTTATTGTAGTAAATTTGACTTGCAGCTGTTTCCAGTAGTCATTATAGGTTCGTTTTTGATTGGTTTAGTCAAACGACCCGTTGATCTGTTGAGAAAAAATGACCGACCTAAAGAATTAACACTACTTTCATCAGAATCATTTCTGGTTATAAGCAAGCAGAACACTGAAAGAAATGATATAGGCACGGGAAGTGAGGTGCGAAAAGAAGCAATAAGTATAAGAGTGGAAGAGAGATAAAGAGGAAAGGGGGAAGGAAAGTGATGAGTTGGAAAAGAAGGATTAAAGGGAAGAGAAAGAAAGAAAAGAAGAGAGGAAGGAATAGAAAAGAAGAGGCATGCGATAAAATAAGGGACAAGGGACAGTCATAAAACCATTATGTTTGTAATTGGAACATTAAACTCGAAAACATTTGCACTCAAAAGCACTTCCACTCATCTTATACTTATTACCTCTCTTCGCTCCCCTCTCCATGCCTCTATCATTCTTTCAGTGCTTGCTTATAAACAGAAATGACTGTGACAAAAGAAGCATTAATTCTCTAGGTTGTTCAGTTTTACTAACCAACCGATGCGCCGATTGAGTAAAAAAATCAAAAACGAACCTACAATGACTACTGGAAACATTTGTAA
>NC_068991.1:42154253-42162961 GCF_001194135.2 Octopus bimaculoides | reverse complement strand
TTTTTCTCTGCTGTAGTATTTCTCATACACACATGTATCACTCACATACACACTTTTCTTTGTATGACGGCCTGTCTTTGATTATGTTATTATATGTCGCATTCACACTCTCACACAGACATACATCTTTAACACTACAATAAATATCTCTGTTATTCATCTAATACGGTTGTGGTCTTTCATTACTGATCATCTATGTTATCGTCGCATAACATATCATATATATCATCCATCGATATATAATTGTGTGTTCGACCGTGTGACGCGTTTAAATAAAAGGAGTCCTGCTTTTCCATTCGTCACCATTTCTCCTTTTTGAGTTCGCACGGTCGTCCCTTACAATTGGTGACCCCGACGTTGATTCGTTCATACAGCTAAAAAGGAGAAATGGTGACGAATGGAAAAACAGAGGACTCCTTTTATTTAAACGTGTCACACGGTCGCACACAAAATATATATATCAGATGATGATATACATGATATGTTATGCTACGATAACATAGATGACCAGTAATGAAAGACCACAACCGTATTAGATGGAATAACAGAGATATTTATTGTAGCGTTAAAGATGTATGTCTGTGTGAGAGTGTGAATGCGACATATAAGGACATAATCAAAGACAGGCCGTCATACAAAGAAAAGTGTGTATGTGAGTGAGACATGTATGTGTATGTGAAATATTACAGCAGAGAAAGAGTCAATAACACGTGAGCAATTATACCACTTCTTTAGTATACTATAGGAAAAGTTCTGTATGTGAAAGTGAGGAGAGGCTGAGTGCGGCAGAGCTGATCACTAGTTGTGATGTCGTGGCATCGATGCCGGGCCGTGATTCTTGTTATACAGATGTTCGTCGTTTGGCAGAGCTTATCACTAGTTGTGTTTTGGCTTCGATGCCAGGGCCTTGAGGACAGACGTTTATCGCAGGCTGAGATCTCTTGTCTGTTTATTATCGTGGTGAAGCTAAGTCACCTAACAGAATCGAAGAGAGAGATGTGTGCCGCGGTGGTTTAGTTTGGTGTACATAGAAAGTCGTGTTGACGCTGGTGGTGTAGAGGCTGCTTGGATAGATGATGCTGGATAGTAGTCGTAGACTCTTGTTGCTGATGTGGCGACGGCGGTGGTCATCGTTGGCTGGACGAAGCTGTTGAAGTGGTCGCTGGCTACTTGTTGCTGCTGCTGTCGTGTGGTACACAGAACAGATCTCAAAGAGAAACTGGACCGAGACAAATTTGTTGGGTATGGGTTAAAGCTATTTATAACAAACTATTGGCTGCCGATGGCTTCAGTTTAATACTCTATCACGTGACCTTATTAGGGGCTGTGATTGGTCAGTTTGCGTTCTGGCGGGAACGGTTCGAAGAAGTTGCCGATTCGAATAATAATCAGTCACGTGATGACAAGGAATGGGTTCTCTACTACGCTCGCATTTATTTATATTTAAATGAGAAGATTGTATGTAATGGCGATAGTAGTTTGTATCTAATGGCGGGAGGTAGTTTCACTACATATATATATATATATTGATTACTGGTGAAGGCCGGTTTATAGGGTTACCCTGGGTTTCTCGCCATAAAGGGTACCTTTATGGCGCATGGGGGAAACGATACAGATGCACACAATGCGTGCAGGAGCAAAAGTGTGGCATGCTGGCGCGTTGTAAGGGGCAAACAAATTTCTCTATGTATACGTGACCGACACAGGGTCTTACGGAGGCGAGTTGTGTCTACAAGGGCGCAGGGACCATGAAAAACAAGCGAGAAAGGCATGTATGATGCATGAATGTGAGAGTGTCAGCATGTGTGTACGTATGAAAAATGTGTGCAGATGCGTGTGCAAGGCTAGGCGCCGAGGAAAGTTGCATGCGTGTGTATATGTAACAATACGAACATTTTCAAAGTGAACGAAAAAAAGTACATGCAAAATATGAATAATGATATAGAACATTCAAAAAGAAATGCTCATGAATTTAGCTGTTTTAGTGAAACGAGTCGTCGCGGAATTTGTGCATCGCGGAATGTGCATCACGGGATATGTGCTTCGTGGAATATGTGCATTGCGGTATATTGCATCGCGGAATGTGTGCATCGTGGAATATGTGTAACTCGTAAACAAATGAAAGTGTGTAGTGCAAACAGAACAATAAAATAAGCAAAAATGACAAACTTAGCTGAAAATAGTGTTCTTTGTTAAAAGTCTACTGCTGAAAGTGAAAAGATGTGCATGCAAAGAAAAAGAGTTGTTGAAAGTCTATGTGAGAATCTTATGTACGTGCAGAAGTTCATAGACAATGCAGGGTTTGTACGTCGGGGCGAGACGAAAAGCGTGTGTGTACCGAAAAGGTTGCATGTGCGGGCTTCCGTATTTTCTTCCAGTTAGTTTCTGGGCATGTAGCTGTCAAAATGTTGCGCTTATAGGCTTTCATGGTCGGCGAATTCCTTGTGCGTCGGCAGTGTTGCATTGTGGGTGGGGTACCAACACCATGCTTTGATAACCTCTCTCGAACTGGCAAGACCGATCGGTAGCACAACCAGGCCAGGGATTTCTGGAAGTTGTCCAGATACTTCGGCCCGAATGTTCTTCCGAACGGATTGACAAGCTGGTCCCCATCGAAGCCTAGAGTCTCCTCCAGGATGTCGTCGGACATGTGCTCTACCAACCCGCTATAAAAATCCGTAGTGGTAGCCCCGCTGTCGGTATTGCTCGCTCGGGAGAACAGAGCGAGTGCATGTCTGCACTCCCTCTGCCATTCGCTCATTTTCGGTCTCCGCGTGATCCATGTGCCTACGTCCCGCAGAGACGTCAATTGTGACAGGAAAAACTTGACATGCAGTGATCACACCCGTTCACCATCTAGGTAGAACCAGAGATAGCTCAGCTTCAGCGCATACTTGCGTATCATCAGCCAAGGCACCCCTAACCCACCCTTTAACGGTTTCTGGCAGCAGATGGAGCGCTTCACATATGGTGGATTCCCATTCCACAAAAAGTGGAAAATGATTCGTTCCAGCTTGGTCATCCACACACCGGGGAAAGGCACAACGGTTAGGCGGTAAGTTATCACAGATGCTATAAACATCTGTGCAACCTCGGCCCTCTCTAGCAAGGATAGCGTCCTCCCAGACCAGTTCTGGGTTTATGGCCGTCGCTCCACTTTTTCTCCATCTGGAGGTCCGGTCCAAACCAGACCCTGATCAATTTAACCGGGCCCTCCATCCAACGTCCCACGACGCTGTTGGGAGGCATATAATAACAGCAACCATTTGTACGCATTGTTTTTGCATTTATTTTTTTTTTTTTGCTTTGGACTCTCACAGATGCAGCCTGGATTCTAACTGTTTATTTTTACCACCACCACTACTACCACCACTGCTGTCACTGCCACCACAAGCAACAACCCTTGCCTCAAACCCTAACTTATCTAATATTCTTGGGATTCATTTATTTTTCAGGCATGCAGATGTTTACTTATCGCTGAATTGAAATGCCTACTTAATTTTCGACCTTGTCATTTTTCAAATTTGCATGGATGTAGTTAGATTTTTGTAATATGCACACAGGCTGCTATTGTGTTACGCAGCATCCTGTATGTCATCAGTTAAGTGCTATCCTACATGATGTATAAGCAGCATCCTACATGGTAATGATAGTCAGTATTCTCTGTGATAACAGTTAGGCAGTTTACTATAGCGTAGCACATTGGAAGCACTTTATATGGTAGCAGTTAGCTTACCATATGATAGGCATCACCCTATATTATAACTAGTAGGTTTCACAAAATATAAGTTAGATATAGTTAATAATAGTTAGACAGCAGCCTATATAATAGGTAGGCAGCACCGTATGGTAACAGGTAAGCAGTACATGATGACTTTGGCTTATGGAGTTCTTGTTTTTATTGTTATCCAAAACCAGCTAGAAGGATAGACATATTATTGAGAACAATAGATTTCGTTGCTGGTACCTGTTATCCCTATTCTAACTTTTGGTGAAATAGAAGAGGTTAGAAAGGCCAAGTGACGAAGACATTATTCTGCTTAGTGAAGGCATCTGGTAGTTTTATGTGAGTGATAGCAGTTACATTTGCCAGATGCCTTCGCTAAGCAGAATAATGTCTTCGCCACTTGGCCAATGTAACTGCTGTCACTCACAGAAAACTACTGTTTTACCGTGAGAAAAGTGCCGTTGAAGTGTTAAGTGAAATTTGGCTATTGAGGATCGAATCCACGCTATGCCCGCACGAAGCCACTACATATATATATGTAGTTGTGTCGGTCAAATTTCAGTTTCACCTTTTAAAGTGGATAATATTACAAAAGATTGTTTTGGGCTCATTCCACTTATGAAATTATCCTTGGAATATAATCAAAATTAAACACAATCATTATGTAAAGGTGTCACTGTGTGATATAAGAAAAACCAGGGTTCAGGAAAGAATTCTGCACATTTAATAATTACCGAGATACCGTATGTACTCCAGTTTTACCTCTAAAAGTTTGAATTATTAATAAAATTTTCGAGATTTTCGAATCCTGTATTTGTGTACTTTTTCGTAACTTACACCGGACGAACCCACTTGTTGTCTAAACTTAGGAAGTCGATATCAGATTATCAGTGAGAAACGGGTAGTATTAATTGTAGGGCTTTGTCTTCCCTTGATATTTTGTCGTTTCTTATTTATTTTATTTTCTCACTCAAATAGATTTATTGTTTTCACAATAAACTACTTGACTCTTCTAGTGGCATTTAGTTTTACAGTAACTTTGTATTGTCTTTTGTTTATAGGTTTTCGAGAAATTGTTGTTTAATGCATTTCTCAAACATGCAACCTAATGCTTGTACGAAGATTCGAATTCACAAAGCTTTAGTTAAGGCACTGTCAGTATATTTTTCATCTTAGTTTATCTATCTGTGATATATCATATGCATCTATCTGTAATCAAACGATATTTCTTCGAAATTCTTTAATTTATAGGATTTTGCTATCTATCTCAGTAATCAAACACCAAATCTTAATTAGCAAGTCATTAGATGGTTTTACTATCTTCATATCATAATGAGTTTGCTATTTAAGAAAAAAAAAACATTTTGGATATTTATATAGTTTCGTACATCTGAAGTTTTGAACAGATAGCAATAGCTCTTACATCAAAATGGTAACAGAAGGAAAACCGAAGAAAATCGAACGACAAGATTCGCTTGTCCAAAATGTTACTTGGCGACATTATATGTTCTTCGTCATTCATATGCTTCAGTCAGTAGCTTCATCTATCGGACAACCCGTTTTAACGCAGTATTTATATGCTAAGATAAAAAACGAATATTTTATTGCACATAACATAAGTAATAATGGCTCACATCAGCGTCTGGGTCGCTGTTTCAAGAACGTTACTAGCCCGGGGTACAAGTTACAGCAAGAAGTGCAATCCATTAATGCAGAATGGATGCAATGGTTTTCTTTATGCACTGGCATCCCTAGCATCATCGTTATTTTCATCGCAGCATCCTGGATAGATGTTCTCGGAAGAAAAGTGGTGGTTGTTATCAATATGACAGGACATATGCTTAGATATCTTATGTATTGTCTTGTAATGAATCTGGAACTGGAAACTGCGTATCTTTTGTGTGGTTACATCATTGAAGGGATAGTCGGAGGACATCTGTTGAATATCCTTGTCACCTTTGCATACACAGCCGATATTACTCCACGTAATAAGAAGAGAGGATTCTTACTAGTAGTAGTTCATGGCATAACACATATCTGTTATGGGTTAGCTCACCTGGGGTCTGGCTATTTTATCCGAGAAACAGGATTTTCATGGCCTCTAGTATTTGCAATTTGTTTATCCGGAGTTTTGATAATTCTTTTTGTATTTATAGTTCCGGAGACTATGCCAAGAGGTAAACTCTCGGAACTTTCTTTAAAGAAGAGTATTCTACGGGTAACTGTGTTTTATACATCCGACAAAACTAAATCTGGGCCACATAGGTTGAAATTTTGGCTTTGTTTATTGGCGTTCGCATCGTTAAGTCAAAGTGTAATTGGTGAATTTGGTTTAGAGATACTCTACGAACTGAATGCTCCCTTTTGTTGGGATTCTGTTCAACTTGGCTATTATGGAGCTGCGATGTCAATAGGTATACCAATGCTATCCATTTCTATCCTGAAGATAATGCAAGAGTTTTTATCAGAATCACTGATTGGTTTTACTTCTCTGATCTTCTTCATCCTAAGATCTCTCATCCGTGCATTTGCAACCAAAACCTGGATGCTCTATCTATGTAAGTACCATATGTTTAATGTAAATATTTTCTGAACTTTAAGGAGCCTTGCTAAGTCTTGTTGTTCCACACGCACGCACACACACACATTATATATATTATGCATAGATATGTGTATATATGTGTGTGTGTGTGAATGTATGTATGTATGTATGTATGTATGTATGTATGTATGCATGTATGTGTGTGCGTGTGCGTACGTGTATGTGTCTATGTATGTGTGTATGTATGTATGTATGTATGTACGTATGTTCTCTCTTTATCTACTGCAGTCTGTCTGTCTGTCTGTCTGTCAGTCTGTGAAATTTCCCTCGCCTCAAAAATTCAGTCTTTGAGCAGTATTACTTAGATATTCGGCTATGTAACTAAGTTTGTCATTGATTGTGGGTACAAACAAGAAATTGCAATCAGTTTATGGAAGTTGTAAGATCTGTATCTGGATGACATGTTCATGGTCTCGATTATATCTGAGACAACCGGCGGTCTGCTGCAACCACCCTAACCAGATCCAGCATGTCACTAATCCCGATGGTGCCGCTGGTGAAGGCGGGTGGCCAAGTGTGTGGGCCTTGTGATCTCATCACATGGTCCACTCTAAACATAATCACGCGAAGGCCATCTGTGGCTCGAACAATAAGCCTCCCCGCTCCCTTCTCTAAGTCTAGTAACGATGATAAACTGGGCGACGGGAGGCAGGCTTGGTCAGCTGGAAACCCCTAGTCTGGAGATATACACTGGCGGCTCTTGCGTGAAGGTCGTCCTCATCCATCAGAATGAAGAGGCTCAATCACTCACTACAGGTTAACTTCTCGGATACGAGTTAATGCTGACAATAAAAGCCGTGTCACATCCTATGTCACACTGATCCTACCTGAGAATTATGTTAAGGTATACGCTTCTGTGGAATACTCAACCATGTTAATTAAAAAGCAGGGTACTTAATTCATCAAACAACTGAATCTTTATCTTCGAACGACGGAGATCCGTGACCACTGTATATAGTTAGCTTCTTTGTTTAATTTCTTTGAATTCTTGCTGTAAAGAATGGACTGGCTTCTAACAAAGACAGACAGCATTATCATTGGGCTTCAGTTAACAACAACGACAAAGTGATAACAGTTGAATTAGAAAAGTCTTGCGTATTTTCAATCTTCCCTAACTGACTGAATTGTGAATTACTAACCTTCACAAAAATATACATCGGTTGGATAACTACAAGCCCAGATAACTACAAGCCTATTATGTTTATATCTTGTGAACGTTCTTGAAGGGTTGTCTCTTCTACTGACCATGCTGAAGATAGTTGTGGATAGCTGCTTATTCGACATTTTCAGTAACATCTGGGAAATGTAAAGGCTTTACTTCCGTTCGTCTGTCCGTCCGTCGTACGTACGTTTGTATGTATGTATGTATGTATGTATGTATGTATGTATGTACGCACGCACGCACGCACACACGTACGTACGCATGCATGCATGCATCTATGTATGTATGTATGTATGTATGTATGTATGTATGTATGTATGCATGTATGTATGTATGTGAATATTCATGTACCTATGTTTTTATACGTGTTTGTGTGTAAGTCTGTATATGCATATATGTGTACCTATGCAAGAATGTATGTATGCCTTAATGTATATATGAAGTATATATATGTATATATAAGTGGATGGATATAGGTATACATGGGTGTATTTATGCATAAATGTATATTTTAACAAGTTTCTCCTTCTTCTTCTTCTTCTTCTTCTTCTTCTTCTTCTTCTTCTTCTTCTTCTTCTTCTTCTTCTTCTTCTTCTTCTTCTTCTTCTTCTTCTTCTTCTTATTATTATTATTATTATTATTATTATTATTATTATTATTATTATTATTAGCATCTTCTTTCAATTCTGTTTCCATTTCTTGCCGAGTGTCTTCCTGACACCTAGGGTAGAGAAATGTACTGTATACATTGGTAAGCCATTAAAACAAACACACCAGATTGCTCATTTACAAAGACATGTGACAGTAAAAAAGACAGAGAAAAAGGAAAAAATATATGATGTACCAGTTAACACAATCTTTTGCACTTCCTGCTTGGATGTTAATCCACGGATCATTCTTAGATAATTTTCAGTTCCTTATTTGATCATTCCAAAATGCGCCTATAACCACTGGTATTGTAACCGTCTTGAGATGCCACATCTTTTCGATTTCGATTATTATTATTATTATCATCATCATCATCATTATTATTATTATTATTATTATTATTATTATTATTATTATTATTATTATTGAGTGAGAGAGCAATGCATGCCATCAAAGTGACACTGGGGTAAAATATACGAAGCCCATTATATCCATCATGACTACCCGTCTGATAAGGGTACATCAGGCACATGCATCACAACTATATGTGCGCGACATGGTGATCTCAT
>NC_068991.1:42152928-42153870 GCF_001194135.2 Octopus bimaculoides | reverse complement strand
ACAAGCAAATCTGTGGTATTAAGCAGAATATTTGCTGTAGCCCATCTTTTATACCAAGACAAAACAATGTACATGATAACACTTCCAATCAATTAAGATCAGAAGCCATGAGAGCCACTGCCTGGTACTGCATCAGGGCATTTATTATTATTATTATTATTATTATTATTATTATTATTATTATTATTATTATTATTATTATCATGATGAAAATTCTTTTTGCTGGGTTTGATGGCAAGTGTTAGCTGTCTACAACCAGCTGACAAAAGTGACATTTATTTACTGATCATACTTCAAGAACTCTGCAGAGGATTCTTGCACTTTCAGGCAATGATGATTTTTGTAGCTGTTCTATCTTTAACATTCGTTCCAATCTTTTTGAGCCAAGTTGGTTGTTGAGCACTAATACTTCCAAGTGATACTTCCACTGATACTTCCAACGTGAAGTTGAGGCGTGATATGGCCTCCTCGATTGATCTAAAATTCGTCCTCTTTTCAACCTATAAAAACTGCTTAGCACCCATCTCAGCCACACGGCCTCAGGTTTTCGCGCAGACAACCTCGGGCATTCGCGTAGACCATCTTGAGCACTCACAGAAAGCAGGCTGCTAAGACCATCTCGTGCCAGAAAGCGACTTTGGACATTCACACATGATGTGCCATAGGTAACCTTCAACAAGACAGCGCGGTTCTCTCCTCGAAGTAAATTATGTCCAGCAATAAATATGCTAAAAGTTAAAAGTTAGTGAGTTTGCTTCATTTATTACACACACAGCCGGCTAGACCACACGACGATGGTCTTCAACAAATACAACACACACCAACAAGCAGCCACTACGACAATGGTGACCAAGCACTCATGTGACATGCACATATTTATATGTATACATATAAATATACGTATATATATATATGTATATATATATATATATATATATATAT
>NC_068991.1:42150088-42152888 GCF_001194135.2 Octopus bimaculoides | reverse complement strand
TATATATAAGTACGTATTTTCATGGACGTGAAAGCACGTCCATCTCGTCAGCCATTATTTAAATGAGGAAGTAAGTCAACCTGTTACTCAATAAATACGTGTTGCAGATGAAGTGGTCATTAGTATTGGTAACACGTAAGTGAAAACTACGTGGGACAGTAAGATATGCACCAAAATTAATTGACAAAGGAAAAAGTTACCTATCACAGATTTTATTCAGCTTCTGCAATTTGTGTTTCACACTTCGTCTCGTTATGAACAGTACGCGAAGTCTGTAGTAGTCGGCTATTTTCGGGATGATAATAATGTCAAGGCTTGTGCAATGTTTGCGCAGTGCAATGTTTGTTACTGAAGGTGCTGGCAAGTGACAGACATGAAACGGCTAGGAACGAAAAAGGAACTGTCAGCCAAAACACTCGGAGAGGATTCTAATTTGTACCTGTTTGAAAGTGGTGGTGCATCTTGTCCACCACCACTAGGTCCGATCTGTTATGCTCTAGCACCTGATCTGTTTGGATTGGGAAATCCCAGAGGATTTTGCAGGTCTCCGACTCCGCCACTCTCTGAGGTTTGTACTCATACCACGTCTTGCCTCTCACTAGTCCCCACTTTTTGCAGTTTCCGATGTAGCACTTTCACTACCTCATCGTATCGTAAAATATATTATTATGTTTAACTTTTGCTTTGTATTTGTACAAGTTGACTTCAAGTCTCACCCAGTGACCCCAAGAGACAACAAGTTAGAAGATCAAGTTGGTGTTATCACTAGGGTGCCATATATTTGGTTTTGCACAAAGTTTTGTACTAGAGAATGTCTAAGAAAACATAAGAAAATTATAAGTTTGTTCTAAAATTTGGGATTACATAGACAGTATTTTACGAAGGATATGGGCAGTTCTCATGAGCACCGTTTTTTGAATTCCTTCGATTTTTAGATTTCCTGGTATCTGAACTAGGTAGCAATCAGCTCCTTTTGCTATCATTCCTAGGGCACCTATGACAACAGGTATTGCTTTTGTCTAGAGGTTCCACATTTTGCCAATTTCTATTTCAAGATCTTTATACTTGTTCAGTTTTTGGTAGGTCTTGACAGACACATTTATGTCGATTGGGACAGTTATATCGATGAGGAGGCATGATTTTTGTCTGAAGTATTTCAATATAATGTCTGGCCTATTCGCATCTATCTTTTTGCCAGTTTGAACGGTGAAGTTCCAGAGGAGTTAGATGTCATTTTCAAGCACTGGAGGTGGATTGTATTTCTACCAGTTTTCATCATGCGGCAGGTCCAAGTCATTGCAAATTACCCAGTGAATATACTGTGCGGCTCTATCATGCCTGTTGAGATACTCTGTAGGCACAAGAAGACTGCACACGGAGACAACATGATCGATGGTTTTATTTTGTTGTTTACATACACATGTTGGGCTACTACCGTTCTTTAGTATGTTGGCCTGGTAGCTCCTTGTAGGCAGGCATTGACCTTGATTTGCTATGATAAACCCTTCTGTCTCTGATTTTAAGCCAGAAGACACTGACCCTTGATGGGTAAAGGCTTTGTCAACATCGGCATTATTAGTTTTCTTTAGGTATCTGTCATTGAGAAGTTTTTTTCTTGCCATTTATCAGTAAGAACATCTAAGGCAACAGTTTTAGCACGGGTTTTCATACGCTTAGCTTTTTCTGTGCTTGCTTCCAGTACGTCTAATTCTGGATTTTTTGTATTTGGAATTCACTTAGATATTTCTTTGCCTGTTTCGTTACTGAGTGTGATGTTTGTTTTCATGCTTTAAGACAAGTTTTTACATGCAGTCATCAAAGTTTTAGTGTTTAGGCCAACTGTGGCAATCTTCATTGTTAATTCCAGTTTTAAAATTCCACTGCCACTCTCTCACATACAAACATACTCATACATGCACACACATACACAAACACATACCTAGAGAGAGAGAGAGGGGCAGATAGATAGACAGACAGTAAGAGTCAGACAGTCCACAACGAAGTTTTCACCTCTCTCTCTCTCTCTCTCTCTCTCTCTCTCTCTCGTCCTACCTGTTGCTTTGCCATTGACTGGAATTGTTTTAGTTGTATCTTCAAGCTCTTTCTCTCTCACTCTCTCTCTCTTTCTCTCTCAGATTTTCTCTTGCTATTAAAACAATAAATGTCCAAAATGATTCAGTGTTTCAACTGAAAAACATATACGAATGTATTAGACAGTTTTTGTTTAGGATACGGTATCCAATATTTGCTGTGGTTGAAAACACAAAACAAACACCACCTTCCTTTGAGTTACCACTCACTCCTCTCTCTCTCTCTCTCATATATATATATATATATATATATATATATATACGTCTCGAGTTCTAGCTGTAATTCAAAGGGGTCAGCCTTGTCATATTCCGTGTGAGGTTGAATCTCCCTGAGAACTACATTAATGTAATGTAGGTCTGTGGTGTACTGAGCCATTTGTGAGTTAATTTTATCCTCGTGTGCTAATGAAAAGTGAAATTGACATCCAATATTTGCTGTGCGCATGTATCTATGTATCTACTTCTCTTGCGATGAACGCCGTCACCACTCACTGTCTCTTTCACTCTCTCACTTTCTCTGTCACTATCCCTCCCTCTCTCTCTCTCTCTCCCTCTCTCTCTCTCTCTCTTTCTCTCTCTCTTACTTCCTCTCTGTCCTCCCTCTCTCGCTTTGTCACTTCTTTGAACTAGGGCTCACATAAAACAACACAAAATGACATGACACATAAAAGACAAGACGAGACAAAGATACAATAGGGATCTTTTTTAAA
>NC_068991.1:42148240-42150011 GCF_001194135.2 Octopus bimaculoides | reverse complement strand
CATTTCAAGGCAGAGAGATTCATAATGAAACTTCTAGGTAAAATATTAAGGGACAGAAAATAGGGGAGAAAGACATGATTGATTCACAAATATATCCTCAATGAAATCCTATCAATAAGACTCATTCTACTTACAAATATTCTAAACTGGTCAAATGCTGGAAGGATTCTGGGGCGATATTTGTGATGTTTTTATTATCCAAATATCTGAAACATCAAAGAGATTTCATCAGAAATAGTATAAAAGAGTTTTATGAAGGAAAGGACAAATGAGGGAAAAAAGATGAAGAAAAGGATAGGAAAGATGAGGGATAAATAACGGATGGAAAAGTAGAAAGTTTAAAAGAGAGTTTGAATATTAGGAGGAAATAGGAGAAGGAGGAAGAGGAGACAAGGAAGAAGAAGAAAGGAATTAGTAGTAGTAGTAGTGGTAGTAGTAGTAGTAGTAGTATTAGTAGTAGTAGTAGTAGTAGTAAGAACAAGATGAAGGAGCAGGAGTAAGAGAAGAACAACAAGAACAAGAACCCGAGGAGGAGGATGAAGAAGGAGAGGAATACAATTATTACTGCCTTTGATTCTGATTATATTAATATTGGTATTATTTGTATTTATTTTTGACTTTTTCTTTAAATTCCTTTATCGATATTACTACTAATTTTGAAATTTATAATTGCTGCTGCTGCTGCTGCTACTACTACTACTACTACTACTACTACTACTACTACTACTACTACTACTACTACTATAGCGCCGAGCTGGCAGAATCGTTAGTACGGACAAAGAACTTAGCCGCGTTTCACCTGTCTACAAGTTCTGAGTTCAAATTCCATCGAGGTCGATTTTCTTTTCATCCTTTTGGGGTCGAGAATATAAGTACCAATTGAGCACTGGGTCCGATGCAAGCGACTTACTCACTCCCTTAAAATTGCTGGCTTTATGCCAAAATCTGAAATCATCATAACCCATCATCATCATCATCGTCGTCGTCGTCGTCGTCGTCGTCGTTGTTGTTGTTGTTCTTGCTGTTGCTGTTTTTGTTACTTATATCTAAGGCGGCGAACTAGCGGAATTGATAGCACGCCGAGCAAATTGCTTAGCGGCATTCTGTCCGTCTTTACGTTCTGAGTTCAAATTCTGCCGAGATCGACTTTATCTTTCATTCTTTCGAGGTCGATAGCATAAGTACAAGCTCAGTACTGGGGTTGATGTAATCAACTTACCAACTTCCCCGAAATTGCTGGTCTTGTGCCAAAATTAAAAAAATCATTATTGTTACAGGACAAAAATTGTACTGGACAAAACCTGTACTATTACTGTAATAATGCGCAATTTCTTTGCATTTTGCCGAGAACTAGTGAATGTAGGAATTTTTTGTTCATGCAGATAATTAATACCTGATAATTTATATTTTCTTATCAGATAATTACGTCACATCATTAAAGAAATAGACATGCAATGTAATCAACGTTATTATACGCATTGTGTGCAGCGTATGTCCCGAGAGCAGTCTTATCTTTCCTCCACCCTATCACACATCTTTGTCATGCTCTATTACCCTCTCACTACATTCTCCCTCTATTCCATTCCCCTTTGACAACCTGACTGTTCTTATATAGTATATAGAAGGGCCTCTGTCTTTGTGCTGTATTTTTGCCGATTAATGCCAACGAAAGGGGCCAGCATCATTTGTTCACATAATTGAGTATTACGCTCATGTTTTCTGTGTTCCTACTATTTTAATATATATGGTGCATCTGATATATATATATATA
>NC_068991.1:42146493-42147040 GCF_001194135.2 Octopus bimaculoides | reverse complement strand
GCTTAATGTTGAGTAACATAAAATTTATTCCTCCAAATTTGAATGAGAAATCCAAAGGTTAGTAGATTCCATGAACAATTTCACAAATGTTCAATATGCGCACTGCTTGAGACACGGCACACGTCAAGTCAGTAGTCCAGTTCCTTCCAAAGACACTGCAGCATGTCTTGGGTAACAGTCTCCAGTGCGGTAGTGATTCTCTGCTCGAGTTCCTCTAGGTTTGCAGGAATAGGTGGGACATAGACCAGGCCCTTCACATAGCCCCAGAGAAAAAAGAATTGCAAGGTGTCAGGTCAGGTGAACGTGGCGGCCATTTCAACAGCACATTGTCTTCATCATCAGCACGCGCGATCCGTCTCCCTCGCAGATTGTCATTGAGATAAGCCCGCAGAGTCAGCTTCCAGTGAGGTGGAGCCCCGTCCTGTTGAAAAATGAAGTCTTCATGTTCATTTGCAATGAGTTCATCCATTAGCAAGTTCTGAAGCATTTGCAGATAAACATTACCGGTCACATTACCCTCAAAGAAAAATGGGCCATGAATATGCTT
>NC_068991.1:42144618-42145815 GCF_001194135.2 Octopus bimaculoides | reverse complement strand
GAACACGTCTGAAACGGAACACAGTTAAAACTTTGGAATTGCTTGAAGTAGTAGTGCATCTCTTCTTTGTTCCTGACTAAAAATAAATTTATCTTTCATTAGGGTTGCCTTTATTGACATTTGAAATGTATAATCAAAAATTTCATATTTGCGTTATAATGCTGCAAAAACTTGCAAAAACGTTTGTGATGGTGATGGTGATGGTGATGGTGCTGTAGATGAATCAACTGTTCGAAGGTGCTTTGCAAAATTTAAAGCCGGAGAGTTTAGTTTGGAAGATGACAGTTGCAATGGAAGACCTTCAAAATTGGATGAAGATGTTTTGAAGGCAAAAATCGAAGAAAACTGAAATATCACGACTAGAGAACTTGCAGAGGAGTTGGAAGTTTCTAAAGGTACGGCTCATGAACACCTAGTAAAGCTAGGATACATTTCTCGCTATAATGTATGATTCCCCCACAAACTCTCAGAAAAGAATTGTTTGGACTGGTATCCCGTTTGTGATATGCTTTTGAAACAGAATGAAAGCATGCCTGTTTTTAAACAACTTGTGACTGGAGATGAAAAATGGGTTGTGTACGAAAACGTAGTGCGAAATAGATCCAGTAGTTTGCGTAATGATCCCCCAAAACAACAATCAAAATGGATATCCATGCCAAAAATGCTATGCTTTGTGTTTGGTGGGATCATAAAGGCATTATTATTATGAGCTTTTCCCACAAAATCAGTTCATTAATTCTGATGTGTATTGTCGTCAGCTGGATAATTTGAACCAAAAAAATCAAAGAATTGAGACCGGAATTTGCCAACAGGAAAGAGCTAGTGTTCCAACAAGACAATACCCGACCACATGTGTATTTGGCAACCCGAACAAAGTTACATGAACTTGGCTGGGATCTCTTACCACATCCACCATATTCTGATATTGGGCCATCCGACGAGCACCTGTTTTTGTCTCTACAGAACTCATTGCAAGGGAAAACATTTGACAATTTGATGGAGTCAAAATGCATCTAGATAAAGTTTTTTCTTCAAAACCAGTCAGATTTTATACTGATGGAATATTTAAGTTGCCTGATAGATGGGCAAAGGTCATTAATAATTATGGAAATTAATTCATTGAATAGAATTTGTTGAAAAGTCAATCATTTATATACCTATTTGTGTATTACAAAAACGCTCAGAACTTTCTGGACA
>NC_068991.1:42142975-42144189 GCF_001194135.2 Octopus bimaculoides | reverse complement strand
TGTGTGTGTGTGTGTGTGTGTGTGTGTGTGTGTGTGTGTGTGTGTGTATGTGTGTGTGCGTGCGTGTTCGTGTTTATGTATGTATATATATATACATACAATGATCGAACAATCGAACAAAGTTTAAGGAGAGAAATTAATGAGAGACAGCCTAAGTTAAAAAAAAACAAAAAACTTAAGAGATGGTAAAACTCTGCAGGCCCTATTAATTTCTTTTCTTTCAACTCTTCCCTTGAAGAAGTACATCGTCCGATACGTTAGATTTCCACTCCTCCACGGTAATTTCGCGGCACTCCTATTATCCATTTATGTATAAAAATGCACGTGTGTGTGTGTGTGTGTGTGTGTGTGTTTGTGTGTATGCTTATATGTTTGTGTATGTATGTGTGTCTATGCTTATATGTATGTGTGTGTGTATCTATGCTTATATGTATGTGTGTATGTGTGTGTATGTGTGTGTGTGTGTGCGCATGCTTATATGGGTGCGTGTATGCTTGTGTGTCTTTGGACTTATTCAATTGGTTGAGGTTATACTGGGACAAATCTTGTACTATTACTGTAATACTGCGCAATTTCTCTTATTTTTGCTGAAAACTAGTGAATGTAGGAATTCCTTGTTCATACTGATAATTCTTATCTGGTAATCTATATTTTCTTATCAGGTAATCGAATCAAATCATTAAGAAATCAGACAAGCAATGTAATCAATGTTAGATCAGTAACCAAGCAACTTCACCAAAGTATTTACAAATTCATCTTAATCCTATCTCTAAGAATAAGCAACGCAAAGATTTCGTAATGTCCATGTATCTGCAAGATGATGATTTCTTTGCGGCTGTTAGCTTTATCTTTACATGTGAGGAACCACTCGTGTTTATAATCGGTATCAATTCATTCTAGTCAACAATATTCAGCAATAGACCGGTGCTGATCTCAGAACAACTAAACTTAGAATTTCTCTTTCGGTTAAGCTTATTCAGCTACTTTGACTTAAACCATAATGGGTGAACGCAAGGATTCGTATAATCTCACACCTGTTGAAGAAAAACACGACAATAACACAAAGATAGAAAATCAAGATTCTTTGGTCGATAAAGTAACATGGAGGCATTATTCATTTTTCTTTATTCACTTTTTGGAAGATGTATCGTATGCACTTAGCGAACCCGTAATGAATCAATATCTTTATGCCAAATTAGCCGAAGAGCACATTG
>NC_068991.1:42141373-42142875 GCF_001194135.2 Octopus bimaculoides | reverse complement strand
GTTTGTCAACAACAACTATCGGAGGTACTGTTATTTATGACATCGTTCGTACTGGTTTTAGATTTAGGGTTTTGGGGTTCGGTTTGGGTTAGGGTCATGAGTATTTTTGCGAAATTTCGTGAAAAATTTGTGGCGGTGTATTGAACAGATTTTCACCAAATTTGGCAAAAAAAATTCATAACCCTAACCCTAACTCGAAAAAATGGTGTCCGCTGACAATCCACAGCAGTAATTGTTTTCACCTCAATAGACGTCAGTGATTGGTTGAAATTACCGAAATACGACAACTTTAACACGAAATAACTTTAAAAATATAAACTTTTCTCAACAACACTAAGAGTAAAAGATGTTTTATATGATACATTCTACCAGTGTCCCAAGTTTGAAAGTTCCATTTTTTTTTTCGTTCCCGGGAAATATTGCAAACATTAACCAAAATTACATCTAATTAACCGTTTGTAGCTGTTCTCGTAAATAGCTAAAAACTTTTTCCCAGCCCGAAGCATTCTTGGTTTATTATTCTTGTCGAGATGGTCAATCTTCTCTCATGCATTCTTATTGTAATTCGGTTTTGTATCTATTAGCAAGTGATTTAATGTTCATTTTTTCGGATCTAGTCTTTCTCATTCGCAAAATGACCCCTCTTTAATTTTGCTCAGATTGCATTCAATTTTAGTGTATCGATGCAACTCTTTATTTTGATTACGATCAACCAATTACTTTATCTCGTAAATTAAAGAATCTGATGTTTGGGAAATTTGAGCAATTTTAGCCGATAAACAGGCAGTCGCATTCGCAGCTTGTTACCATGGCAACCGCACGCTGTGTTGTGGTTCAGTTTGTGCTGCTGTTGTCTATGTTGATTTCACCTGCATGTTTTGTTTTAATTTTTCTGTGTGTTATTACATATTTTTTCTGTGCTTCTGTGTATTGGTATTTTTCTGTGTGTTAGTATTTTTACATAGTTTTCATTTCATACATTTTTGGGACTCATTGACTCAGATAGCTGGATGTATGATTTCATTAGGTTAATTCTATTCATAAATATTTTAATTAAGAGTATTTCTTAAACTGTTAGCTTCACATTTCAACAGTTTAACTGAAATTTAGCCCATGCAACAGGAACTGAGAGGGATATCGTGGAACAGAGAAACTGTGGGTGATACAGATAATTTGACATTATTTTTGAATTCTGCATGCAAAAACAGAAGATACAGGTATTCGTACATAAATATATGTTAGGTATACATAATACTGAAGTACGCATAAAGTAAACACATGCAGACAAATGTATTAATATAACAAATTTAAAAAAATCATAAAACATACAATCAAAGATGTAACATGTTGATTTTATTAGATATTTCTGTTTATTTAGAAACAATGAACAAGTCAGACGCTAAACTATAAATTCCACAGGGTACGACCTTGAAGTTGACACCACTCCGCTAAACGCAGAAAATTTCTGTCTCGCTTATTGGCTAAAAATACCCCCTTTTTTT
>NC_068991.1:42140168-42141305 GCF_001194135.2 Octopus bimaculoides | reverse complement strand
TTTTTTTTTTTTTTTTTTCGATATTTAAACCTCTGTAACTTTTTCTTCAATTTTTTTTTCACTACAATAGCATACCTTCAAAGCAAGGAGACTGAAAGGCTACATTATTATAGCCGATTTTCAGATTTGCTTACTTCCTTTTAAAAAAGCAACAGTCTTCTAATTAGTAAATAAATAAATTGTCACTATTTCAGCCTGCATGCAACTTAATTTTAATGTGGGCAGCCTTAAACGTGGTTTTCTTAATGTATTTATTTCAATTATTACCCTTACTTGACTCTTGGCCATCTTTCGTTTACAGTATCAGAGTTGCCGACTATCTTCGTTAATTTCCGTGAGCACGTGTTATCTTGTCAACTGTAAACACTTCTGTACTTGTTCTGTTTGACGTGTCGAAGTGGAAGAGGAAGCTAATGGGTGTACGTGTGTGTGTGTGTGTTTGTGTGTGTGTGTGTGTGTGCGTGTGTGTTCTATTTTTATAGCTTCCTCCACCAGTATATTTTTCGGTTATTTTTTCGTTTAAGAATTTTTAGTCGAATGTATAGACCCCAAAATATATTTTACCCCATGCTGGGGCACTACCTTGAATTTTTAGATGGCTATATGGAACCCAGAATTTTTTTTTAAGCTTGATCAAAACCATTTCTGTAATAATAGATAGTAGACGTGTGTTTATGTGTGTATGCACGCGTACATGTATGTATGTATGTATGATATGGGTGTATGCATGTATGTACCCCTCTCATTTAAGTTCAGTGTTGCTCGTTCGGATCAAGTTCAAAAGGGGGGCACCAGTATTTTCTTAACGAAACACTTTGAAACTTGGGACACTGGTAGAATGTGTCATATAAAACATCTTTTTCTCTTAGTCTTCTTGTCAAAAAAAACGTACATCGCAAGTTATTCCATGTTAAAGTTGTCGTATTTCTGTAATTTCAACCAATCACTGACGTCTATTCAGCTGAATAGAGTTACTGCTAACCGGTCATAAAAATGTTATTCACTGTGACATATTTCATCCGGTTTAATCGTAATTTATTCGCATATATTGTTTATATAATAAATTACGCTGTGCGTATCTATGTGTGTAACAATTTTAGAGTTCGGATTCTAGAGTTAGGGTTAGTTTTAGGGTTA
>NC_068991.1:42136930-42140113 GCF_001194135.2 Octopus bimaculoides | reverse complement strand
ATTCGAATACAAAAATTTTTTTCTGTTCTATAACACAAAATAGATAAGTATACGAAGTTTGAAAGTCTTTCGGTACCAAAAATACTACATAAAACATAAATGAAAACTGGTGCCCACGTTTTGAACAAGATCCGCTCGTTCTGCACCCCACACCTTCCTTAGACAACAGCTTAAACAGCTGAACGATTTCAACAGTTTTATAAGCTACTAAGCTTAAAAGCCACACTCCGTGGGCTAACTGGGCCTGCAGCTAAAAACTAATGAGAGCTAAATAGCATGACTATAATATATCTATAATGATTATATGCCCCGGTTGTGTTTGATCAGAGGTTAAGGGCGGATGAGAATTGATTCTGTAATGCAATCATTCTATTGTTCCAGTCCCAAGTTGAATTCCAAGTGTTGACCAATTTGTCCCAAAGTTCTTATCTCGACGTAAAATTAACGAAGTGAATGTCATTTATCTCCTCCTTGATCTCTGACATTATCTGATGAATGCCACTAAGATGGTGTGAATCTGCCAAGCTTTACCTGCTAGAAATAGCAACCTAAATGCTTTTAAATCAGATTTCAATGCTGGATGTTCTAGAACCAAATGAAGGGCAGATTTTCAGTCCCAGGATCATCCTGATTCCAAAAAGGTATATGTCTATGTAGAGCAAATGTAGCTTGAGATACAGGGGTCCCAGATGGACAGACAGAATTTCCCTTTCATTATTACAGATAGGACACACACACACACACACACACACACACACACACACACACACACACAATTACAAGTATGTTAAATAACCTGACAGTGAACTATCTCTTCGAGTCTGTGGCATTTGAGACATTTGAAGGGACTGGGCTACTGACCACGAAGTTCTTGTCATCATTGGCAGCTCGCCTCACTGAGGTGTCAAGTGATACCCATGAAGGCGCTTGGCTTTTCCAACGCCTTAGCTATGCCATCCCCTGTAGTAATGTTGCGAGTGTGTTGGCTTGCTTCACTAGATTCCAATGAACCTTGTAGTGTGTAACCAATTGAAGCACTTGGTGCTGCATTGATGTTTTTTTCCCTCTATTATCTCCCTCCACTTTCTCTTTTTTATTCCACTCTTTTTCTCTTTGCTTTGTCTTTCTTTTGTAAAAACTTATATTACAGAAGAATCATGACTATTGTCTAAGATTTATATTCTAATGTGGTTTTGTATTATTTATATATCATATTACATATTACATGTTATAAAATTATATACATTTTTAACTTCATGCTTTCGATAAATATATACATTTATACATATAAACAGTAAGAACATAGATTCTTGATTTTTAAAATTATCTCTGTCTCTAAAGGAGAGTCATAATTACTAAATGGCAATTCTGGACAGCTCATGAGGAAATAATTTCAGGAGTAAAGGATTCTTCAAAACTGAAATGTCATTATCAATTGGACAAGCTTATTGTCTGGAGATAAGAACACTGTCGTGGACATGTGTTTCTGGCTCAATAGTCGTCATCAGCACAGCAACTGTCTGACTTTATTTCCAGTTGCCAAAAGACTTAGCCTTATACAAAGAGTAGAAAACATACATGCCCGCACATACGCATATGCATGCACGTGCGCACGCACACACACACACACACACACATGTACACCCACACACACGCGTACATACATATGCATGTATTTATGCATATATAGGGTACCATTAGAAAGAATAGTAAACAAAAGGTTCAATTATTTTTCTCAAATTTCAGCCGGATTAATTGGTGCTCCTGGATTGCTGTCTTTTGCGATGATACGGACAATCGTTTCACAACTTTCAGATGCTACAGAACAAGGTAAACAGTGATAATTATTTCCATTAGAAAAGAAAATGGCCAAAGAAGCCTTTCAACAGCTTTCTTTGTAATGGTGATGGATACCAGATTCAGTAAAGCACTAAACAAAATGGCTTCTGAATTTAGTGATGTCCCTTTAACTTTTGAGACCAAATCTTGAAGGGGTTTAGATTATATATGATATTGGTCTATAGGTGACTGGGAATATGATTTATAGGTGAGTGATAGTGAATAACAAAACCTATTAGATTGTTGAAACACCACTGAAAAACAAGAAGTTGTTAAGTACTAGGAGCAACTATACAACCTCTGAATTTAGGGCTTTTTGCCTATGTTAGAAACGAGTGTGTATCTTTAGAGTGGAACAAACCATAGAACACTTAGCAAGATAAGTCATGGTATTTAGCTATCTCTTGTATGTTCTGAGTACAAATTCTGTAGTGGTTGACCTAGTTTTCTGCCTGAGTGTGAGCAATGAAAATAAAACATATTACTCTACCTCTGGTATTTGAATACTCTATTTTCCACTTTGTTTCACATTTATGTGCTTACTCCGGTATATATATATATATATATATATATATATATATATATGAAATTTTGATTTTAGTTCACAGACCCGTTGTGTACTACCTTTGTGGACCACCAGGGGTCCGTGGACCCCAGGTTGGGAACCACTGCTCTAATCAATTAAAACCCCATTGCTAATTGTTGCTAGCTGTAAACATTACTTCTTCATGGCACTTATATGCTCAACTCCCTGCTGCACATGTTCGATGTTGTTAACTTCAGGTAGCCCTAATAGATCAAAATTATGACCAAAGAATTCAAATCTATTTTTCATTTTATTTTTATTTTTTTTTGCGGAGTTGGATTCTATGGACTACGTTATCCAATGTCTCGAGAAGGCAGCGATCTAGCAGAATCGTTAGCATACAGGACAAAATGCTTGGTGGCATTTCATCCGTCTTTACATTTTGAGTTCAAGTTCCACTGAGGACGACTTTGCCTTTCATCCTTTCAGGGTCAATAAAATAAGTACCGGTTAAGTACTGGGGAATCAATGTAATCGACTTTCCCCTCTCCCCAAAATTGCTGGCTTTGTGCCAAAATTTGAAATCACTATAGATTGTCTTACACACAATTGTGATTTATTAAACAAGGTAAGCAATAGATTTTCTGCTTTATTTTATTTATTGTATAAGCTTCTTAACTCTAAAACAATTCAAAACTTTCCATGGCCATCAATTACAACAATTATTGGTCAATAATTATTTATTTATTTTTATTTAATACCCAGAGCACCACCAAATGAAACAACACTAAGAACCACTGGATTTAGGAGTAAAAAAA
>NC_068991.1:42125678-42136724 GCF_001194135.2 Octopus bimaculoides | reverse complement strand
AAATAGCTGTTACGTGGTAGCAGGGCGTGCTAGAAATAGCAGCCAAATCTTTGGAGGTGAGATATGTTGAATGCACTAAAAAAAACTTGTGGAAAAAATTATTTCACACCGAGGTTACAAACGGGCCTTTTACAAAATATTTACAGTATTTTTAAAGTCATTTTCACTTGAAAATATTTTTTAAATATGCCAAAAAATCTTTGTAATGATTTTCACTTGAAAATAATTTTAAAAAACATTAAAATATTGTCTGTTTCAAGAAAGCTAAAATATAAATACGTACTGTACAAACAACTTACATTTTTGAAATCACATTCACTTACAAATATTTCTAAATGATTAAAATATTGTGTTTAACAAAAGCAAAAACAGAAACATTTACTGTAGAAAATAAATCGTATTTTTAGTTGTCAAGTCAGTCTAATTGAAAGGTAAGAGTTTCTTCCCTTTCAGGAATATTTTATTTTCGGAATATTTTCTCATTATGCACCATTTTGGGTACTTATACCTCGAAAACTCCTAATATCTCCACAACCACTTGTCCAAATTACGCGAAGTTTGTTTTATACCGTTCATATTTACATTTCAGAGGAAACTTATTTCATATTCATATTTTCCCATTATGCGCCAGTTTGACTGGGTAACATTGCAAGCAAGGAAGCAAGAGTCAAGCTGACTTTTAATGTATTATAGATTCCTTCAAATTAAGTCAGTGAGCTGGCAGAGCTGTTAGTACGCCGGATAAAATACTTAGCAGTACTTTGTCCGTCTCTATGTTCTGAGCTCATATTCTACTTAGGTCGACTCTGTCTTTTATCCTTTCGGGGTCGTTAAAATATATGTACAAGTTGAGTGCTTATGTAGTTGTAATCAATTGTCCCTCTTCTCTAAAATTTTAGGTTTTGTGGCTATAATAGAAAGAATTGTTTATTCTTTCAAAGAAGGTGGCAAGCTGGCGGAATTGTTGATATACCGAACAAAATGCTTAGCAGCATTTTATCCGCTCTTATGTTCTGGGTTAAACTTACACCGAAGTCAAATTTATCTTTCATCCTTTTGGGTCGATAAAATAAGTACCAGTTGAGCACTGGGGTCTCTGTAATCAAATCACTTCTCCCCAATAATTTCAGGCCTTGTGTCTGTTGTAGAAAGGATTATTTATTCCTTCAAATTAAGGTGGTGAGCTGGCAGAGCTGTTAGCATGCCACACAAAATACTTGGCAGCATTTCGTCCGTCTTTACGTTCTGAGCTCAAATTCCGCTGAGGTTGACTTTGCCATTTATTTTTTCGGAGGGAGCACAAAGGTCAATAAAATGAGTACTAACTGAACATTCGAAGTGATTGACTAACTCTTCTCCTCTCCCTAAAATTGCTGGTCTTGTGTCAAACTTTAAGACCATTAATATATTCCTTCTGTGCTCAAATCCAGTTGAGGTTAACTTTGCCTGTCATCCTTCTGGAATCAATGAAATAAAACATCAATCATACATTAGAGATGATGTAATCGACCATTTCCCCCCTCTCCCCTCAAAATTGCTGACCTAAATTAAAACCTATATTTCTTCATAAGGGTGGTGAACTGGCAGAATTGTTAGAACATGAGAAAAAATGCCTTGAGGCATTTGTTCCGGCTTTTTACGTTCCTAGTTCAAATTTTGCCAAGGCAATTTTACTTTTCCTCCTTTCGGGATTGATAAAGTATCTGCCAAACGAATGCTGGGATAGATATAATCAACTGAATTCTTTCCCCTACCAAATTTCTGGCCTTGAGCCCTTATAAGAAACATTTATTCTTTCATTCATTGATTCCTCTAGTAATTTATTCTGCCATTTTTATCTCCTTCCCCCAAATGTACAGGTTCAGTTTTTGCGGGTCTTGGAACAGTAGAAGCTATTTGTGGAATGACCAGTTCTTTGATGTTAAACTCTATTTATGCTCACACTTTACTCTGGATGAAAGGATTTGTCTTCGTGGTTGTGGCCATCTGCTGTGTTGCTCCAGCATCACTTTTACTGTAAGTATTTAATTGTTTTTATATTGTTGTTTTTTCACATCCACCCCATTAAATCAATAAAAAGGTAATGTGCGTTGTCGAAGATGGGTCTTTTGTTTTGTTTGAGCCATATTTCAGATGTGAAAATAAAAATTTAAAAAAAAACTTAGAAACATTGTGTTTCAATAAAAATGAAAGAAAAAGTATTACGAAAAGTGAGTTCAATTTTGAAACGAAACTGCTCCCCAAACACAATTTTCTAGTAGTTTAACATCTCCTTTCAGTGCAAGTACTGTCTCATCTTTCCAGGGTGTTTAAAGAATTGGGGTAATAGCTCATATACTGAGTTGAAACTTCCTGTAGACCGTTTGATGAGTCTTTAGCGAAGCAGCGCGTCCCCTAAACCATTGGCTCTTAAATATATCTCTAAAAAGTTCTATTCCTCTAGAATCAATGACAAGACATTTGTAATGGTAATGGTTAAGGTGGAACCGAAGTCACCAATGTAACGGTTTGTATTATGATATATGTTGGTTATTGGCAGTTAGCGATTGTAACAAGTGTTACTGTTGCAGATGTGCAAGATGAACGAAGAACAGTGATTGAATTTGTAAAGAAATATTTATTTACTGTTACTTTGTATATATCCAAAACCACGATGGGTTAGTGTGTATAATTAGTAAATGGAAAAGCATACGAGGTAAAAAGAGTTACTTTCGTCCAGTATATGTGTACACGTTCTCGTAGTAGTAAACCATAGATAGTTATAGAATGATGTAAGAGAAAAGAAATTGAGCTAGTGAGAGTTATAGAGTCGAGGGCGGTTGTGTTTCATAGTTGACTGATTGTAACCTTCTTTCTCCCTCTCGCCGTGTCTTTAGTGGTTGCCTACTTGTGGCTATGACTCTAGTTGTCTCAGTTCACTAACTGTTGCTCTCGCTAGCTGATTTTGGCTTACCAAATTCTTGTATTTATAACTATCGCAAGATAGTAAGAAAAAGAGACATATTGTTGAGAACAATGGATTTTGTTGGAGGTCTGTTATCTCCATTCTAACTTGTAGTAAAATAAAAGAGGTTAGAAGGGTGAAGTGGCAAAAACATAATTCTGCTTAGCGAAGGCGTCTGGTAAATGTAACTGCTGTCACTCACAAGAAATCTATTGTTTTACCTTGAGAAAAGTGCTGTTGAAGAGTTAAGTGAAATTTGGCGATCGAGGATCGAATCCACGCCATGCCTGCATGAAGCCACTACACATTGATTCTATTGAACCTATTGATCTGTTATATCCATGGGTTATTGAGCTCAGCCCTGCAAATTAACAGAACATAAATTATTTTTATAGTGTCTCATCCTTACAAAGGTGATCTATACAATCCTATGATATTTATTTATAGATTGGTGAACTGGGTCATCGAGTGTTTTGTATTGGTCAGGAATACTAGTTCATCCTATTGATTTGACAAACGCAACTCAATGTATCTCTTTTTTTCTATTTAACTATGGTGAATGTATACCAGACAGTATGTAGGTGTTTGTGGCAAAAGACCAACGACTAATCTCGAGAGAGAAAAATACCACCAACTTTATTGTAGCAGACATTGAGAGGGTGGTAAGAAAGAGAGGTGGTCACTATTCAGTGGGAAAAAGTAAGCTCCAGCAAGCCAGCTCTTCAACGGAGTTTCGATTCCGCTACATTGTTAATGTTAAGGTTATCTCTACAGGTTTTCTATAGCAATTATAGCCAGCACTGATTTTGTTACGACGTTTCGTATCCGAGATGCCTTATGTAAACAACTATGAAATCGAACCAACTTCCAGGAATGTTCTTAATAATTAAAAGTGGAATATCCAATAACGTTACACCGCTATATTTAGTGGTTATTTAAGCATGTGGAGGGTTAATGGGTTGGATGGGTGGTGATGAAGGAGCAAAAACTCCTGAAATATGGCATATACACCTGTTACCCATTTTTCATCTTTGACCTCATTATTGTTTACATCAGGTGTCTCGGATACGAAACGTCATAGCAAAATTAGTGCTGGCTATAATTTCTATAGAAAATCTGTAGAAATAACCTTAATAAGTGATGTAATAGCACTACTAACACAGCGGAACACAGTATTGACTTATAAAAGCATCTAATGTACTTTGTAGTGTACTATGGATGCATAACGAAATACGGAGTTGCTAAAGGTCATTGATAACTGTTAATGCTATTGGGAAGGAAACAAACATTACAACTCTTGTTTTTACTCCCTAAAATGCTTTCATAGTCTAATGCATACTTAAGGAACACTTGTATAATTTTAGAATGATTCTGCACAGCTTCCAATGTCTTTTCAGAGCTCTTCATTTTGTGATCAAGAAAGAGCAAAAAAAGCAAGATGAGGTAACTGTCAACTCAGTGGAAATGGAATGTAAAGACGGCACACCAAGTACCTCACAGAGCAATAATGAGAATGGAATGAAACACGGTGAAGTCGAAGAAGAACGAAAGGAGAGTAAACATGGTAAAACTACAAAAGGGGAAAACAATCTAGGATATATGAATTAGGATGAAGGAGTTTGTTAAATGTCTGCAAAGCTGACCTATTTTTGTTGTTATTTCAGCGAACTTTAAAATCACTCAGTATGACAAAAACAATATATCACCTATAGCAAAAAAGGAAGTAGGTCACTTTATATTTTCGTTGAGATATTGATATGGTGGCTATGTGTTGTTTTAGACATTTAATCTCATCGTTTGCGCTTCGTTAGCTCTGCTTCATTCCCTTTAGTTTCATGTATGGGCAACCTTTTTCGAGAAGCGAGCTACATGAGACATGGATCATAGTTAGGTGGGCTGCACTACTAAAAGATTCAAGGTAATTTTTCGTTGGTGTGCCATTCAGAAGGTCCTGTGGGCCGCAGTTTACCCATGACTGCTTTAGATTATTCACAAATCATTTTGAAAATCCATCTAAAAACTATCTAAGTAAAGGATACAAGAAGTATTTGAAAAATACACCGATTGACATATAATGTAAATATAAAAAAAAGAAAAAAAAGGCTGAGATTAATTGTTTGAAAAACTCATGCTATTTCAGAAGTTTTTATGTCGTATACTATTAACTTGGTACTGACTCAACCACAAAAAAAAAAGGCAAGCAGAGCCCAGGTTTCAAGAAGCGAGGATTAGGAAAGAGAAAAAATGTATACCAAATTCATCTATTTATCTACTAATTTAAAATCAGTATTCTAAAACAACACTCTATTGAACTTTTTTCTAAATTAAATACTATATTAACCAGCAAATTAAGCCATAAAAAGAGGGATTGAATTGAGAGTGAAGATGCATTAACGCGACATACCTACACAACTGTACCCCACTTCGACTTTGTTTCCTCACAACTTTCAGAAAAACGGAAATTTTAAAATGAAATCTACAAATATCCTTCAGAAGGTGAAGATTCCTATTATATCGAAATTTGTGGTGAAATTATTTTTCGTATGGAGTGGGGAGAGGAGTTTAGAATAATTCACACGAGTTGACTTTGTCTTTTCATAACTTTAAGAAAAGTAAGTAATTTTTTAAATGAAATTTTCTTCGCATACCTTTCAGATAGTATAGATTACGATTATATTGGAATTTAATGTGAAAAAACATGGTGGGCATGCACACATACATACCGACACATATCACATATATATCTAGAAAATGAGCCTTGTAATTTCGAACAAATTATGTTGTGTGTTAGTTTGTATTTGTGCATGGCCACCAATTAACTTTTTTTTTTTCACATAAAATTCCAATATAATTGTAATTTACACCATCTGAAAGCTAGTTGTCGAAAATTGCAGAAAATAATATGTATCTTTCTGAAAGTTATCAGGAAACTAATTCGGGTGAGGGAACATTTGTGGGTAGGTATGCTTATTAAAGCAATCAACTTCACCTGATATTAAATACAAAAGATGGCAATTTTGTCATTAAAATAACATCGATTCAGTTTTGCTATTAATTTTTATTTGTCTCTTTTTACTATATAATAATTAATGAATAAATTATTTATAAAATAATTTTCAATCCTGTTATTATTCCTTATGATGTTTAGACCACGATTATATCCATCCCAGTACTCAATTGGTAATATTTTATCAATCCTGAAAGGATAATAGGGAAAGTCGACCTCGGCGGAATTTGAACTCAGAATATAAAGACGGACAAAATACCGCAAAACATTTTATTCGGCGCGGTAATAATATTAAGTGCTGGCATGGTTATGTGGCTAAACAGTTCGCTTTGCAAGCAAGTGGGCTTGGGTTCAGTCTCACTGTGCAACACTTCGAAGAACATATTTGTTCAAGGTGTTGCGTAGTGAGACTGAACCCAATAGTCCCTGACCGACCAATGTCTTGTAAGAAGATATGGTAAACAAAAATTGTGTAGAAGCCCATCATATGTATGTATGTATGTATACACACACACACTTTATTTGTGTATCAAGGCTATCATTGGTTACATGTTAAGAAAATATCTTAAAATTTTTCAGGCCGATCACATGGGGGAATGGTGTTCATTTTCATTTTGGATTAAAACACGAAAAATTACGGGAATTCACGATAAAGTCACACAAGAATTTGACAAAGAAAACAAGAGATCAAAGGGGCAACTCTTGGGTAACAGCTTTTGGGTGATAATCTCCCTTGTGTTCGACTTTTGGAAAAGAATGTGTTTATGGGCAGAAAAATACTGAAAAACATCAATATATGTCAGAGTAACAAATAAATGAGTAAGGTCGCAGGTGGTCGTAGGATGCGCGAGAAACAACAGCTAAATCTTCCTTAAATAACACCGTTTCGCCTGAAAATCTTTTTGAAACTATGAACAGAAACAAATTGCAGTTCGGACTATCCGTATTTTAAAACTATGATTTAAAAAAAAATTGGAAAAACAAGCCGAAATTTTAGGATTTATGGAGGGGCAGGGTTAAAAAAAAAAGATTAAAAACGATTTCAGTATTGTTTTTAAATTACGTTTCATTTTCTATTTGAAAATAAAGGAAGTGTTAATTGTGATGATGATCGCCAGTTCCCAATTTTAAAAAAAAATTTTAAACCTTCAAGGTTTTTCCCATTGTTTGTAAGTGCGTAATGCAAAAAAAAAAAAAAAAAGGCCGAAATCAGTACTGTGTGTGAGAAAGAGATTTGAAAAATTCATAAATTTTCACAAGTTTTCTTATTTTATAAGAAGCTTGCCCCCTTCATTTCCAAGGGCGCACTAGAAAAATTTAATCTCCGTCAAAACTGAGAGAATCCATTGGATGGTGTGTGCTCTTCCGAAAATCTGCCTAGGCATTCTATTGTGAGAACTACCCGGCAAGGATGGGATACTCGTGGCCACCTCTGACCTCACTACACATATCAGACTAGTGGCCACTACCGACACCCTATATGTCACATCAGTATTCCTACTTAATATCAAGGGCTTTGTAACGTCCCACCATCGCAAAATCCAATGCATGAGAGACTTAGTGATGTATAATCAAGCAATATGCATGGGACTAGCAGAAACACATCTGAACGCTGACATATCAGATGTTGAGATACACATACCAAAGTGTGTTGCATTTCGAACTGACAGGAGAGTAATGACTCATGGAGTTGCAATGTACATCCGGGAAGATGTTACACCAGTGTTCCTACTGTCTGTGACACTCTGGTGGTACATATTAAACTGATGAAAATAGTAAGATTACCACATATCACCCACCAGATGTTCCAAATCATGGGGACTCGTGAAGAGAGTCTCAAAAAGAAGGAAGAAGTTTTAAGCTACCTAGATGACAATCTACTCATACTTTTTCTAAGGGACTTCAACCTCCCTAATGTCAAATGGCTTGAGGGCCGCATTCTCTCATGTTTGTCACTTGCTCCCTGACACCCAGCATGGATCCCGCTCAGGAAGAAGCTACCTTACACAGCTTTTGCAGCATTATGACTGGGTGTTGAAACAACTAATGAATCGCTCAAACATGGATATGAGATATCTTGATTTTGCAAAGGCTTTTGACAAGATTGATCATAGGGTGATATGTCACAAGCTATGGAGAGTCATTATAGTCGGAAAACTGGGAGAGTGGTTGCATGACTCCTCAAAAGACAGAATACAGGCTGTGGCAGCCAGTGGAGTCCTATCCAAGCAGACAGTAATGGAGAGTGGAGTGTCTCAGGGAACTGTATTAGGGCTACTGCTGTTTATGGTGGCTCTTTCAGATATGCCGACGACACAAAAGTAGCCAAGCAGTCAAGGAACCTTCCGATGCTAATCTTCTACAGAAAGACCTAGATGCCATATATAATTGGGCTGGAGAAAACAATCTGCAATACCAGGAAGATTGCGCCAATGGAACAGCTGAACTACTGGCAGAGACTGAAAGAGCTACGACTCTACTCACTGGAACGAAGACGGAAGAGGTTTACCGTGATATACGCATGGAGGATCCTGAAGGGGCTGGCACCAAACTTCGGTGTCGAGTGCTATACAGTCCTCGAACTGGACATCACTGCACTGTTCCAAAACTCCCAGCTATCCCCCGGCTTGTCTGAGGACCATGTACTGCAATAGGTTGGGATTCCAATAGGTTGGGATTCCAATGGCAACTGAAATTGTGATTGCACTGGCGGTGCACTAGTATGGTCATAGTTTTGTAACGAAAAATCAAATACGAAAGTTCAGAATATAGGTAAAATAACTTTAAGCAGATAACAGCTTGGCTTACTACTTTGGAAATAGGCACCAATGTGTCTGTGGCTTACGACTGGCTAAAGTTACCCCCAAATTTGCAAACTTTAAAAACTATTTACTTTTTCTTCATTAATTTATGGCAAAAATATCAGTTCCATAATTAGCATACAAAATTACATCAATACACCAAATTTGAATTGAAATCAAATTAAAGGAATTGAAAAGTGAAAGCCAAACTGAAAAGATCTCATTTTCCCGAAAATTACTAGGAAACAAAGCTGATTCGTAATTTTAGAAAAAATGTTCACTAAAAATATGTTACTAATTGATTTAACCCCTAGTTATCCACTGGTCAGACTGACCCTAAACCTTAAATCTAACCCTAACTTTAGTGTCTCTCAAACTTTCGCTTTTGAATTTTCGCTATTAATTGCTTACATGAACTGAACTACTGTAGTATAACATACAGTTTGTAATTTTTCGCCGAAAAAAATTTCATTGATAATTTTTCCTATTTATATTGCTTGTTCCAGCATTTCACATGACTTTAGTCATTTAAACTTGTTAAAACTTCAAAACTTATTACAACTTTCGTCATTGCAATATATTGCTTTCATTTTGTTGAATAAAAGTTATCACGCAGAAAATGCCAGCTTCCAAATCCTGTTTTCTGGCTAGGTAAAAATAATCAAACTTGAAACCTCTGTAACATTTTTCAAAAAATTTCTGGAACAAGTGAATAACAACATCAGCTTCAGCGTGAAAAATTACGTCAATATACAAAATATGAAAATTTTCCCTTAATCTTAAAATTTCAAAAAGTGAAAACTAAACAGAAAAGATCGGAAAAAAAGAATATTTTTCTATGAAGCTTTCTACAAATACCCTTCAGATAGTGCAGATTACGATTATATCGGAATTTAATTTGCCATCTACCAAAAACACCATCTGCTGCACGCTGGCACGGAAGTAGGGATATTTGATTATGGCACATGCATTCCTTATTTTGTGAAAGTAAATTATTGTCCTACAGGTACGGCACAAAAGATTCGGTTGTACAGTCGTTTGGTTATTTTCATTCTCGGACAATCCATTTTTGAGATATATTTCATCAAAAGCTTTAAGAAAAATCAAAATTTTGTTCTAGAAAAAGTTGCTAGAAAAAAATATAAGGAAATCTTTTAAATTGTTGTAATAATTACAAATTGTTACTTCCTCTTGCAATGTTACATTTCCGAATTTCATTTCAGTTGTGATTATGTAGCAAAGGTTTTCCGCACCACCAAAATTAATTTCTCTTCTAGAGAGAGTGGCAAACTCTCTTTCATTGAATTTTTCATGAAAATGTATGGAGAGAATATGTTGTTACTAAACTGTTAAAACTTTACTAACTTGATCGTTCTGTAACTAAACCTGGATTAATTTGTAAGAGGATAAATTGGTTCGCACTGGAACGGTGCCACACAATTCATTACATCAATTTTAGAGGAAAAATATCGGAACAAGAAAACATCCGAACATAAAAAACAATCCTTTTATTTTGTATGTACAAAATTTACACCTTGGGACAATCAGTAGCCAGGTCTGATGTGGAAGCAGCAAAGTCGGAGTTAATCATACTTTGTGAAGGCATTCTTCACAGAACTCCAGCTACACAGAGATGGTCAAATACCGGTCAGCTGCTGAGAACACGGCTGCATCTCGAGTCCGAGATGCAAGTGAACTCTGCTGCTGCTGCTAGTTTTCTGCGCATGCGCATCAGGGACCTTCGGCAGGCCTTCCAGAAGGTTCCAACCCTGCGCATGCTCCAGCTGTTGCAGACACGACGGTGGAGGGTAACGACTTCTAACTTGTCGCTACAAGATGCACCACAGGTGCTCAATAATATTAAGAAGTGGAGATTGAGGGGGCCATTCCATGTGTTGTAGCTCACTGCTTTGCTCTTCATTCCAATTCTTAGCCACATGAGAGGTGTGTACTGGCGTATTGTCATCTTGGAAGCTGCACTCACCATCAGGGAATAATGTCTAGACAATGGGAAGGACTTGATTTCCCAAAATATTCAGATAATCATTGCTGTTGATCCTACCATGATTGGACCAAGCGATTTCCCAGAAATGACTGCCCAAACCATCACAGACCCTCCTCTGTGCTTCACTGTACGAAGAAGGCAGTCGAGATTAAAAGCTTCCCCGGGCTGTCTCCACACATAAACTCGCCCTGCAGTGGGGAAAAGAGAAAAACTGGATTCGTCGGAGCACTTGTGATCTCTACACCAGTTCAGCATTTTATGCATGTTTTGATGAGAAATCAGAGGTTTC
>NC_068991.1:42121290-42123063 GCF_001194135.2 Octopus bimaculoides | reverse complement strand
AACGGTATAAATACACATAATTAACGAAGTTATTTGCTATTTCCAAGGAAATAATACGAAAATAATTTGTGGCATGGTATCAAAACTGAAATAGATATGGAAGTGAATAACAATGAATAACAAGTGCATAATGGCATCAGATTCGAAAATTTGAAAATTTCCACAAAGTTAAATTCAAACAGAAAAGACCCACCCCACCCGTCAAAAAGAAAGTGTCGTTAAGCTGATAAAAAGATATTTCTCTGACATCTAGCTGTTATTTCTAGCATTTTCTGGTGAGGGCTTGATATTTTTTCGTCTGCTCTGAAGAGTCTACGCATGCGCAAATGTAGACCCCCCCTCCAACACATCTGGAGTTTGTTTTTTGGAAAGTGGGAAAGGGTATAGGAGTGTCGACATAGGGTGTTTTCAAAGAAAATTTGAAATTAAAAAAGAAATTTTTTAATCCAGATTCTCAATCTACGTATTTTTCTTAGTGGATTGTAAAAAACACAAGGTGTAGGGAAGTGGAAAATTAAAAAAAAAAAAAAAAGACTTGTTTTATCAAAATCGTAAAATATATGCGCCGAAAACAGTTCTAGGTGTTTTGTTTTTTTAATACTTTGGTTTAAGGTATTTCCCATTAACGTCATCTTATTTGAGAAGTACCTCGGCTACATCTGAAAACATGGAATGCGGTGTATTTAAATACTGATTAGTTGTTGCTTCGACACAATTGTTTCTGCTCCATCACCTCTCATTTAAATCTCTCGGCAGAGGTCGACTCCCATGTTTTTCATTTGTGTCTCCTTATGAAATGGATCATACTCAGAACAATACACAAAAGTAAGTTTAATGTTGATTATTCCCCCAGCTAGTTTATGTTTATATACATATTCGGGCAATCTTTCGGCTTAAATAATTTCATTGTTATTTTTCGTTAAACTCTTTAATGCACATATTTTCAATAAGTTGTTCACTTTTCCGATGCTATGTTTTCTTATATATTTCTGAAATTTTATACTAATAAATTTTTTTTTCGACTATTTACATGTGTAGTGGATATACTAAATATTATTTGGGAGGAAATATTTACCCCCGTTTAAACGTGGATGTTTTGTTAAAACAAACCACACAGCGGTATATTAGCTTTTAATACAAAATGCATATGGTGCAAAATATTATTTTGATGGCATATCTAAGATACCACGCTCTATCATTATTTGATATGTATGCTTTATTACTGTTGTTTAACTCTAGGCGTATCGTGGTTGACTAGGCTTATGATCAAAAGCAATGAAAACACCCAAAACCGGCATGATGCCCTTTTTGTGTTTCGGCTGTTATTCGAGCGGTTTCTTAAATCTCGTCCAGCAACCGTCTGGAGGTTCGTTCCTTCGTTGGTTCGTGTAGTTTTCGCAATCCATAGAAAAAGTCCAAAACGTCTGCTTTAATTTCCCGGTGTAACATATATTATCGATGTCATATTTATCGATCACCGTTTTTTTTTGTTAAAAATTCGGTGAAGGTTAATTCGTACACCACCCGTTTTCGGCGTAACAAAAACCCTAACCCTAAACACCGGGTGTACGTACTTTACTTTCAGCCGTTTGTGTGTGTTTTTAATGACACAATGTAAACATTCTCACATTTATATGGAAAAAAAAAAAGTGCATCCCTTACTTCAAGGACATAATTATGGTATCGAGCCAGTCTACAGACTAAGTTTATAAGGAATCTTTGGTGGAGCTAAAGAATACGCACGCCACCCCTTTTCGGCGTAACCCCAACCCT
>NC_068991.1:42114736-42121280 GCF_001194135.2 Octopus bimaculoides | reverse complement strand
TAGTTATATAAGTTACAACATTTGATATTTAATGCAAATTAATGTTTTCTAATTTAACTGCAAGACCAGCCATTTTTTTTTAAAGTGGGGGTGGGGCGGAGAGTCAGTCGATATTATTAACCCCACCTTCCGAACCTCGATCGGAATTTTATTTTATCGATCCCAAATTGATGTAAGGCAAACTGACCCTAGTAGTCCTATTATGTAATGTTTTATGATTTTAGCTTTTCGTTTGAAAATACTTGCAATTTTTTTTCTTTTTTACCGAAGGGATTTTTACCACCATTTTTAAGTATGTAGTGAAAAAAAATTGTCAAAATCGGTCCAGGGAATCGTGGGTAGGGGAAAAAAATCATTAATTTTCACAATTTTTCATAAAAAGTTCCCCATTTTCTTCAAGGCTGTGTTGAAAAAAAAATATGTAAAAAACCCCGTCAAAACGGAGAAAATCCAACCTATGTAGACGCCCATATCTGAAACTCTGCCCACATGCAACTAGATGGTCACCCTTGTATAGGAGATTGAGGTCACGTTTGGGCGGCATTCCTACCAGTGTGTATATTAACACAAGTGTGCTGCCACAACTTTGTTACTTCATAACTCTCAGAAAAATGGATATTTTTAATGAAATCTTTTACAAATACCTTTCAGATTGGTTAGGTTTATAGGAATGTAATGTGAAAAACAGAAAAGCTGTGGTTGACAAAATAAAATAAAGAATGGTTTGATGCAAAGAACTGCCAAGATGTGAGTGTGTACACTATATGTGATGGTGTTCTAATGTACGCTTAGAGGGTGGTCATACTACAGACATTACAGAAGAGAATGCTAAAAGAGTTCCGTGTGGGACACCCGGGCATCTTTAGAATAAAAGCACATGCAAAGTTTCGTATACTGGCTGAGCATGGACAAGGAAGTTGAAAACCTGGTAAAAGGCTGCAGAGGATACTACCTACTACAAAATGTGAACGTTGACCAGAAGTGAAATATCATGGTCCCAATTGCATATCAATTTTGCAGGCATAGTAAATGGATATTAATACTTAATAGTAGTGGACAGCTACACAAAATGGCCTGAGGATGCGAGGTGTAAACAACTAACCTCATATATAGTAATAAACTTCTTACATGAATTGTTCACAAGATTTGGTGTACCGGATATAATTGTCTCTGATAACAGAACACAGTTTGTATCCTGTAAGTTTAAAAGATTCTGCGAGATGTTCATGTTAGAACATAAAACTATAGCACTGTATCACCCTAGATCGAATGGAAGGGCCAAACGGTTCATGGACACTTTTAAGAGAGCTTTAAAGAAAGCTAATAAGGAAGCTATGTACAAGGTTGTGATCCAACAATTCTTAAGGGTATACAGGGTAACTCAAACCTAAATGTGCCAGAAGGAAGTTCACCAGCAGAATTAATGTTTGCCAGAAAGGTGAAGTCAGTATATTAAAAAAATATGTGCTAGTAAAGACATGCTAAAATTCTTTAGAATCGGTGATAAGTTATATGTTAGAATGTACAAAAATGGTGAGCAATACCGAGAAGAAGAGGAAATTATAACATACATAGGAAGAATAATGTATGGTGTAAGAAGCAGAAATGAAATGGAAAAGAGACAAAGAAATCAGCTTCAGGAAAGAGTCATCGAAAAGGAACCGAGAAGAGTAGAGATACTGATGGATTGGCTATATGATACTTTTTGGGTTCCAACACCGTTACAAGAAGTCAAAACCACATGTACAAAGAAAAAGAACACTGAATTCCAAAAAGTAGACCCTAAGAAGAAAAGACATTGAGTGTATAAAAAAAGAAGGGTGAGGTGGGATGAATAAAAGAAATTGATTGTTAAATAAAATAATTAAAAGGGGAGATGTTGTATAGTAAAACTGTATGCCCTTCCTAGTAAAAAGTGATTGGAGTCAGCCGTTATAAATAAACCAGTAGCTGTCAAGAGAGTCGAAGAGTTGACAGTTTTAGACGGTGTCTTGTGGAGCTATTGGTACGAAGAGATATAACAATATCTGATGACTAGTAACTATTGTGGCTACTAGTGTAAAACAGCAACTACAGTACAACAGCAGTCATATATCACACCAGTGGGAGGAACCCACTTTACAACAGTTTCATAACCCCTTGTGAATTTGTTTAATCCTCTTGAGTTTGTTAATTCCTCATCGCCGCTATTGTAATCCAGCATCAGACTGTTGTAATGTCCACTCTAGTATAGCAGTACAGTTAGTTAGACAAGTAAGACATGACTATCTGTGATAAACTTCACCAACTTTTCAATAACCCAACTTCCTATCTCACAGTATTTGTGACAATTAGCACATACCACTTGTCATGTGGGAGGGGTGTTACGTTATTATTATTATCCTCCCCATAACAGAAACTGAAAGAACCTTGTATATGTCATACACAAGGATTGGCAACAGGAAGCACATTCAGCCATAGAAAATCTGCCTTTACAAAATTCCATCTGATGCTTAAATGATGATGATGATATGTATGTATTAACCCTTTAGTGTTTAAACCGGCCATAATTGGTTGAAAATTATTCCTCTTTATTTGTTTGAACCAGCCAAATCTGGCCATATCTGATTTCTCTATGAAATTGCTAAAAAAATAAACAAATCACATTATTGAATTCTTGTAGCTTTGAGATAATGTGAGATAAAGACTTTCCCACCTTTATTCAAGTAAAAATATGGTGAAAGTTTTGAGACTTCTTGGTTTTTTTCAACATTTGAAGAGAAGTATATCTTAGTTTTTAACGATATGGTGCCAGGAAGTAGCAATTCTGACTTCAAAGGTTTTTCTCTTGATGATGTACAAAATATAAACAAAGACAGCAGTGATTTGTCTTCAGACAAATCATGACATTAACGAATCTTTTGTCTGACGAGGAAGATTTTGATGATGAAAGTGATAAAAATGAAAGTGATGAAAATGATATTGAAAGCATTATGGCAACATGTTTGAAGATTACTACATCAACCAGAATTCTCGATTTCACAGAAAAGACTAGTCCACAATACAGTCCATCTCTTGTTACTCAATTATATGGACTATTTATTTTTACTGAAAAGTTTTTTTGAAACTCTCATGGAGGAAATAAATGCTCAATGCATAATTTCTATTTGTGGAAGACCCAATCCACTATGGCAGCCAACTGATACTGCAGAAATGTGAGCTTTTTTTTTTTATTATTATAAACATGTTTGGTATCAAGTAACTTCCTCAACTCTGGAACTACTGGAATCCTGATATAAGGTATGGTGATCCATATATCTCCAGCATTATGTCTAACTATTGTTTATGTAAAAAGTCACAAGGTACCTACGCCACCAAAGGACTATGACCATTTGAAATTTCGGGTTGACATGATATATCAGTTATGTGATAACTTTTCTTCCAGAAAGCACAGAACTGGGAGAAAAGCAAAATTAACTGAGATGGATGTCAACAGAAAAAATATTGACTTCCATAGAGTGGAAAAAATAAATGGAAGGAAAAAAGTTTGCAGACTGTGTTCACTGCAAAAAAGAAAAACTGTGAAAGGATATCAGGTCGAGACTTCATATATGTGTCCATTTTGCAAAGTGTCCTTGTGTAAAGGGTGCTTTGGACAGTTTCATGATAGAAATATGACATATCTATATTTTGTTGTTTGATAGTAATACTATCATATATTCCTTTCATTTTATTACTAATAATATGTAAAAGTGAGAAATACATGTTAATTTTCAATATATTACACACCTGTGTTCACCTTTGCCTCACCTGTTAATGAGCTTTTTATATTAGATGCATTCTGGTATGTAAATGTATTCATTAAATTGTATGTATAAGAGTACATAGCCAATGATATATTGACTTTGTTAGAGGCTTCCAAACCAGATTCATCAACCTGACTAAGTCTGTTGCACTTATTAACCTCAAAGGTCAATGCAGAAACTTCAGTAGTGTTTCACATTGATTTTGGTATTAAAGGTTCTCAGAATACTGACTAATTAAGTACCAAAAGATTTGAACATTCTTTGATCAACTTCTTTCATCTTTGAAATTTAATTTAATGTGTACAACACTGTAGTGTAATGATTTCACAATGCACTAAAATAATTTTTCCAATGAAACCTTAATGTTATCGCAATGTTTTTTTTACTAAGTTTCGATAAAAGAGATACCATACACAGTAAAAATTATATCTATGATCATACTTGTCTAATAATTAAGATGTGGATCAATTTTTTATATTCTGTATGCATGAGTGTGTTATTCATGGGAAACCAATGAGAAACCAACTCAATTTTTGCTCTAGAATTATGAAGAATTAAGGTATTTTACCAATATTAAGTGAATAACCTTCATCCCCTGTACCAGTACAAACCAATTTTATTTCAAAAGTCCTGCTGTGTAAAAATTACAATAAGTATCCTATTTCAACATTACAATAAATATCCCATTTCAACATTCTGTTTGCAGATTCATGGTATCATTTGTATATTCCTTTTGTAAAAATTGCTACAAATGACTATATCCATCCCATTGCAATATTCTTTCAGAATTACTGAATTAAATTTAATTTCCTTTTACTTCCAAAGATTGATACATACATCAGAGTTTTGCTTTTTTCTATCGTCCTGTATGGGGCTGTTTATGTTATCATATTACAAAGCTGGATTATACACCTTTTACAAAGAAGTGTATATTTTGGGGCTAAACTATTGAATAAATTTACACGTTTCATCAATGTGAAATCCATATATATTTGGCAGTTCAATTTCCCCTTAATTTGCCAAATTTTAGTCTTCAATCAGATGTCAGAATATCAAAATATCTACTGAAGTCTTCAAGATACTCCAATTTATAGATCAAAAATAGATTCTTGACAAAATTTTAGTTAGGAAAACATGTGCCCATGCCTTTGCATATCCCCTTTTCCAAAGAAAATCATTTACAAATGTCTGCAAAAATGTGTAATGGACTCCACTACAATGAGCTGCTCAGTGCTAGCTGACATTCAGTTGCTTGGTGTTGTTGTTGATGGTATCTAGGATCTGCTAGAGAAGTTGGCTTCCCCATCAATGTCTGACTGCTGAAGAATATTTCTTTGTCTTGGCTATTGATGGCATGTCCCTGCTAGCTCATTCTTGACTTGAACATGAAAAATTTGGCCACATTTTGGAAGCTAGTAACCTCTGAGTCAAAAGTATGATATGCTTCTTTATTTACTTTATCCAACTAGAATCTACTATGGTGATGTTGATGACTAAAGGAGAAATGTGAAAGTTAAAATTTGACCCTTATTGCATATTATGTTAGGTTGTCTTCTAAACAGAAGATAACCTAATGTAAGAATTGTGTTCACAAATACCTAGCACTCTCTATATCGAAATGTTTTCATCCAAAAACACCCACTCTCTGTCTACCATACATGTGTATTCTGTGATGATGATGATCACTATTTAACGTCTTCCTTGCCAGCATGGGTTGGACAGTTTGGCAGAATCTAATGAGTTGGCGGAGTGCATCAAACTCTAATGCAATGGTTCCCAAAGTGGTTGATACCACCCTAGTGGGGGTGGTGGAGGGATCTAGGGAGCATTTCAGGACAAACTCACAAGGCATGGAGGCCTAGGCACTCCGACCTGTCCAAGATGTGGGCTGGACAGGGAAAACGTCCTGCACGCTATTGTTCAGTGCTCAAAGGTGTCAGACGTGTGGGTTTATGCCGAACAACAGTTGTCAAGTGGAGGAAGAGTACAGCTGTTGACTGAATCTATAGTAAAAATTAAGCTGCCAGATTTCTTAATGAAAGAAAGTAATTGTTTTCTCTCTGTAGTAGTAATCACAAGAGAGGTGATATGGAAGACAAGAATGAAAGTGTTAAAGTCAGGTTTCTTCATCTCTGGCCTTGATTTAGTGAATTTTTTCATCTTTCACCTGAAAAGACAAATAGGGCTGGAGAGAAAATGCTTGACTATGAAAACTTTTGATAACAGATGGAAGAATGTTACATGAACGTTGCGTATGAAAGGTCCCTTATGAATGCGACATAGGATGAAACCCAGGTGTCAGTGGTGAGGCAGGGCTCGTGGGGTCTGAAATAAACCCGTCCCCCACTCCATCCATAATGTATCCTGTTTTGTCCTATCATTCAATCATCATCATCATCATCGTTTAACGTCCGCTTTCCATGCTAGCATGGGTTGGATGATTTGACTGAGAACTGGTGAACCAGGTGGCTACACCAGGCTCCAATTTGATTTGGCAGAGTTTCTACAGTTGGATGCCTTTCCTAACGCCAACACTCTGAGAGTGTAGTGGGTGCTTTTACGTGCCACAGGCACAAAGGCCAGTCAGGCGGTACTGGCAACGGCCACGCTCGAAATGGTGTCTTTTACGTGCTACTTGCACAGGAGCCAGTCCAGCGGCACTGGCAACGATCTCGCTCAAATGTCTTTACATGTGCCATCAGCACAAGTGCCAGGGCACAGGTGCCATCACGATTTCGCTTTCGCTTGCCTCAACAGAT
>NC_068991.1:42112859-42114222 GCF_001194135.2 Octopus bimaculoides | reverse complement strand
TCACACCCCCCTACTCACCTGAAGTGACCTTTAATATAGGCAGATATTTCTTGGCATTGATAGACAGACACTTTCCAGTTAACCATAATTATAGGAAGATCTTCAACAGACATAACTTAAAAATCAGTTTCAGCTCAACTGCTAATTTTAAGAATATAATCGCACACAACACACAAAAGCTGCAATATGATGCCAGCTGTTCATGCAGAGATAAAAATTTGTGCCCGCTAAATGGAGCTTGCATGTCCGAAACCATCATTTATGAAGCCACCGTAGATTCTGTATCCACTAAGAATGCAGTTTCCATGAAGAAATACGTGGGCCTCACAGAGGGTAATTTCAAGGCCAGATACAATAATCGCACTTTGAGTTTTAGGCACTGGGACAAAAGAAAAGTGACAAAATTATCCAGTCATATATGGTCTTTAAAAGATAAAGGTGTCAGTTACAACATCCATTGGAAGATCTTAGCCAAGTGTAAACCCTACACCAGTGGCAGCAGAGGGTGCAGTCTATGTGATATGGAAAGATGGCTCATCTGGAAGGGCAGCTTGGACCCTACCACATGTCTAAATTCAAAGACTGAACTTTTCGGATCATGTCCACATGTGACCAAATATTTGCTACGTTTTTGGTCCCCCTGAGTTCACAGATTGGACTTGCTTTCTATTTTTTTGTGTCTCTCTATAATTAATGCTTATATTTCTTATATATATATTTTTTAATAGGACATGCTGATGGGCAGCACTGATAGGCTTCCATATTGTGTCTATGCACAAGTTTTTCACTTTTTTACCTGGATTTTATATTTTTATATTTTTATTTTATTATGTTTTTTTAATTATTTTTTACATAGTTATAGGCTTAATGTGTTTTTTTGTATTTTTCCACATATAGTTTTCTGTTTTCTCCCCTCGAAACTTTTTTCCGTACGCTTATAGACACGTACAAGGAACTTTATATGTGCGCGCTCGTGAGTGTGCGCGTGGATGCATGCGTATGTAGATATATGCGTGCATATATTGATTTATGTGCATGCGTGTATGGATATATGCGTGCATGCGATAATATATGCAGTTTTAGATGCGTTTTGCCACTACACAGTAATTTCCTTTTGTTTTTAATTTCCCTTTGTTTTTAACGGTCATTTTTCACAGGAATTTTCAATGGCCCGATAACTGAAGAAATGTTGGCGTGCCCCCCACCCCCCGGCATCCGAAACTCGGAGTTTTATCATGGCTACTGAATAAGTGTCACATATTTTTACAGATAAATTCCTCTATTTGCATAATATCGATGTCTCTTTCTTTCTTTTGTTGCCATTCCTGTCAAATATATATATATATATATATATATATATATA
>NC_068991.1:42111155-42111961 GCF_001194135.2 Octopus bimaculoides | reverse complement strand
TATATATATATATATATATATATATATTTACGTTTGTGTGTGTTCATGCTTATAGTACTTAAAACTGGTACTGTTGTTTATGTTCCATAACTTAGTAGCTTGAGAAATAGAGAAGGATAAAATAAGTATCAGATTGAAATAAGTACTGGGGTTAATAATATGATTGACTACACCTTTGATTGACTCCAGCATGGCCTCATATATATCTATATGTATGTAGGTATATGTGTATGTCAGTATATGTGTTCAAATACCTACTTATGAATCTAATATGTGTGTTTGTATAAATATATATATTTTCAAATATTTAAATATTTATGTAACTAAATCTACATATTTGATATGTATACTTTTATTTGTAAATGGATATCTATATATATAAAAATAAGAATTTGTGTCTGTCTGTCTGTCTGTCTGTGTGTGTGAATCCCTAAAACTGGAGAACTACACAACCAATTTCATTCAAATTTTACACATGACTTACTTAGGGTTCCAGTTGTGTTTTAGTCAAACACAATTTTTAACTTCTTGCAGAGTTCGAGCACACGGCAACATAATATCTCCTCCACTATTTAAGTATTACATGTCAAAAGTGAAACAAAAACGCTCATGTCAAATACTTTCACTTTAAAAATGAAACTATTCCACTAACTGAAACAATCACATTTCGATACTGTAATGACAGATACTTTCACAGAGAGAGAAAGAGAGAGAGAGAGATGTATATGTATACATATAGATGTATATGTACACCATTTCGATACTGTAATGACAGATACTTTCAGAGAGAGAGAGAGAGAGAGATG
>NC_068991.1:42101535-42110287 GCF_001194135.2 Octopus bimaculoides | reverse complement strand
CACATGGACAACTGTATGTTGGCTGCTCAAGAGTGGGCAGCAAAAAAAACCTATTTGTATATACTCCACAAGGGAAAACAAGGAACATTGTTTACAACGAGGTGTTATAATCACAACAGCAAGAAAGTATGTACATGATCACCTTCTTTTACGAAACTTCATTGACTTTCATATATTTATATTGATATACATATATATACGTGTGTTTGGGTGCGTGTGTGTATATGCATCTCTATATATAAAGATGATGCGTAGTCTAGACAGCGTTTTTAGATTTCATTATTCTCTTTAACCCAGGCAACGCCGGGTATTTCTGCTAGTATGTCTATATTTTTCATTTTATATATATGTATGCATATTTTGTAATATCAAATGTTATTTTTCCTTGTTTGAATATAAAGTCTGTTGCCAACATCTGTTAATCATTCAGTTATGAAACTTGATAGAACAAAGAAAGTACCAAACTAGTAACCGTATTCCAAAGTACAAATGTTAATCCAACTGTGCATTAAAAATAATGAGGAAATCATGTTGTCACATTATCAAAAGCACACAGATCTTGAATTTACAAGGGTGGAATGAAAAGTTGATAGGTTGACTATGAAGGAGTGATGCTAAAGCTGTGAAATCTTGCATGCTTTAATTTCGACTCATTAATAACTACATTGTTTCTTTCCAGGTAAATTGACATCTGATTGGTCAAAGAAGACTTTAAAAATAACTAGTAGCGACTTCTTGAAAATCAACAAAATTTGGCATCATGGTATAATCAAGTACCTGCAGAAAAAAAGCTTTAGCCCCAAAAGGACATTCATGCTTACATGGTTGCTACAATAGGGTACAATGCACCAACTTTATCAACAGTGCAAAAACAGGAAGCTGAATTTAGGAGTGGAAAGGAGAGTCTTGAAGATGACCCAATGCCTGGATGTCCTGCAAATGCTACCACCAAGGAAAACGTTGACCATGTTCACCACATGGTGGTGGATGACAGGCAATTGACAATAAATGAAATAGCCAATGCTATTAATATATTCCGTGAGAGAGTTGAGAATATGCTGCACATTGAACTTGGTATGATGAAGATTTCTGCTTAGGAGGTTCTAAGTCTTCTGGCACCTGCTCAAAAGCACACCAGGATGATGACACCACAGGAAAATCTGGCACTATTTAAGGCAGATCCAGCTGTTTTTCTTGAACATTTCCTCATCCAGGATGAGTGTTAGTTTTATCACTTTGAGCCAGAGACAAAGAGACAACCCATGCATGGGAAACACCCCCTCCTCACCTGTTCCAAAGAAGGCTAAAGTAATTTCATCTGGAAGGAAGGTGATGGTCTCAGTTTTTGGGGATGCATAAGGTATTGTGCTTATTGGACTATCTTCAAAAGGGCCACATCATCAATGGAGAGTACTATGCCAACTTGCTGAGGCAGTCATGATAGGACATCAAGAACAAATGTCTAAGAAAACTGACGAAAGAGGTCTTTTTCATGAGGACAGTGTTCCAGCGCACAAGTCTTTGATTTCAATGGCTGCTGTGTAGCTTTGTATTGGTTGATCAGCCTACCTATTCTCCTGATTTAGCCTCATCTAACTATCATCTGTTTGCTAACATGAAAAAACACTGGGCAGGAAGCCAGTATCACAGTGATATGCTATCTATTATTGATGACTTTTTGACCGACAGGATGAAAGCTTCTTCACCAATGGGACCCAGGCACTGCAACACTGATGGAAGAAGTGTGTGGACTGTAAGGGTGACTCTGTTGAAAAAATAAACTGCATTTTAGTCACATTTGATTAGAGCATCTTGGTCAGCCTATGAACTTTTCAGCCAACCTTTGTATGTTAAATTGGATCCTATGTTTATCTTTCCTGTTGGATACTAGCAAATAGCACTGGTATACAGCCATTTATTTATACAAGCATTATAGGTTGTTTACCAGTAATACCATTGATACACACACACACACACACACATGTATGTATGTATATCCATTTTACCACACTTAAATTGTAGTAAAACAACTTTAATATTTCTCTCTCTACAAGATTTTATTACAATCTATGTGTGTACATTATATAGTATCCCATTCTTAGTAGGTATCACTCTGAACTTTTGAAATATATTTAAATGTAATTTCTTCTGTGCCCCCCCCCCCCTTTTTGGGAGGAGCGTCCCAAAAGAAATATTTAGATACCTCCTTTGTGAAATTTGTGAGTATTTTGGGAAATATTCCTTTGTGAATATTTTAGGAAATATTCCTTTGTGAATATTTTAGGAAATATGACAATCTGAATCGTCAGCAAATTGGTTGAAGTTTTGCCTAATTAGCCTAAATGAATTATTAACTATATTTTTGAAACTGAAGTGATAATCATCTTCAAATTACATAGATTAGTAGCGTCCATAAGATAGTAGTTGCCTATTTTTTATTTTTTTCAGGTTTTTGAAAATGAAACTTTTTCTTTTTGGTAATTTTAAAAATATTTATGTAAAGCTTATTTTGTTACTTTTAAGAAACAGTCAATTTCACAGTGTTCCCAAACCTACTTTAATCCAAAAGTATAAGCTACAAGGTCTTGAGTTTTGACACATTTGTAGTAGATATGGAAATATTTTAAATCTTGAGACTTTTGGGACATGATACCATTTTGATAAAATTTCAATAGACTATTAAAAATGGCTCTAAATGGTGGAGTTTCAGATCAGGATGCCCACGTAAGTTGAATTTTCTCCATTTCGATGGGGATTTTTCCAATTTTTTTTTTCACCACAGCCTTGGAAATGATGTGGGAAACTTTTTGTGAAAAAAAGTTTTTGAAAATTTGTTGTTCCCCCCCACACTTCCCTCCACCCCTGATCTGGACCAATTTTGGCCAGTTTTCTTTCACTGTTGTTTCTAGCACGCCATGACCACCTGATACCTTTCTCAGAATTGCATGTAAGCTTAGATTAAAAAACAGATAAAATGTGATAAAATTGCTTTAGCAGTAAAAGCATAAATTGCTGTAACTTACAGCAAACTCATTAGTAGAAGAGAGAGGGATCTTTTCTGATTTATGGTGAAAATGAATTTCATATCAATAATTACCATACAAAACTATATCAATACACCAAATATGAAATCAATTGGACCAAAAATGAAGAAATTGAAAATTCATTTCACAATATAACTTTTATTGGTTAAGTTTGACCAATATTTCTCAAAGAAAAATTAAATTTCTATGTACAAGAATATCTGATAGGTAAAATTCAAACATTACTTCCACACTTTGTTAAAACAAGAAGAAGGAATAAGCAAAATTTTCAGTATGCTAATCCTGAGTTCCAGAAGACTTATGAAGCTCAATTTAGTGCATTTTTTTCGTAGAAATATCTGTTTACTTAGTAATTAGTTTGTCCATTTCTTGAAATTCTGGCTGAAACTCAATATTTGAAACCTTGGATTCATGTTCTGTTTGACCTTTCACCAAGTGGGAATATGTCAGTTTAACAAGTAACATCAATTTACTACCCTCTTTATTAACTTTTACATTTTTTTTTGCCATACCATGGCCAGATATGGCAATGACCTTATTGAATTAGTGAGAAATTTTTCTTATAATACTTGAAGAAATTATGTTTTTTTCTAAGTAAAGTTTAATGATAAATTTTCACTTTATATTTCATAACAATTATCTGACCTACCCCATTGATTTTTATATCAAAACTAGCAGCGATACCTGACGTTGCCTGGGATTAAAATGGTATAGTTTGTATATATATATACACATAAAAGTACCCACTACACTCTCTGAGTGGTTGGCGTTAGGAAGGGCATCCAGCTGTAGAAACTCTGCCAAATTAGATTGGAGCCTGGTGTTGCCATCCGGTTTCACCAGTCCTCAGTCAAATCGTCCAATCCATGCTAGCATGGAAAGCGGACGTTAAACGATGATGATGATGATGGTGATGATGATATATTACAGTTATGTTGAAACAGGTGATACGGGAAAGTGCAGCATTGACGACCAAACATTTGTGGAGTAAATGATGGTCTAATTTGACTAAGCAACATATAATACATCCGTTTGGAGGATTCCATGCCCCAACCTGTCATGGAAAATTGGGAGTTGATGGGATTATGAAATTTTTGAACCCACCAAAAAGCTGTCAGTGGATATATTCACTTTTGAGGCAGTCAACGCAGTGTCTAACATGATCCATCATTTGGTTGACAGTCAAATGAATGGAGGTGTAATGGAGATATTGTATGTAAATGAGTACATTCCGGAAATGGGCTGCAATGCGAGACAGTAATGAGGAAGTGAACTGTTGTAATGTTGCAGAAGGTGAAAGGTTGACATTGAATTGCTGGTGTGGCTGTAGGATAAGAGACATAAAGTGAGCCTATGCAGCCACATGTGAATATGTAGTAATGAATTACTTGAAAAAATAAGGCATAATGGTTTACCGTGTGGTATCTATATAGCATGTCTGTATTTTTGTATGCAGTGCAAATTAACAAAATAAAAGCAAATGATACATTCTTGCATACCAGTTGTCACATATGTATTGCATGTGTAGATGTGTGTGTGTTTAATAACATACCACACAGATATATACATGTTCATACACTTACACACATACACTCACAGACAGATAGTCATATACAAAATTTGATGTCATCATCATCATCATCGTTTAACATCCGCTTTCCATGCTAGCATGGGTTGGACGATTTGACTGAGGACTGGTGGACCAGGTGGCTACACCAGGCTCCAATCTGATTTGGCAGAGTTTCTACAGCTGGATGCCTTTCCTAACGCCAACCACTCCGAGAGTGTAGTGGGTGCTTTTACGTGGGTGCCCCGGCACGAAGGCCAGTCAGGCGGTACTGGCAACGGCCATGCTCGAAATGGTGTATTTTACGTGCCACCTGCACAGGAGCTAGTCCAGTGGTACTGGCAACGATCTCGCTCGAATGTCTTTTCACGTGCCACTGGCACAAGTGCCAGGAAAGCGACGTTGGTAACGATCACGCTCAAATGGTGCTATTTACATGCCACCAGCACGGAAGCCAGACAGCTGGTGCTCTGGCAACGATCACGCTCGGACGGTGCTCTTAGTGCTCCACTGGTACAGGTGCCATCACGATTTTGCTTTTGCTTGCCCCAACAGGTCTTTGTCGTTGCATAAAATGTCATGTTGACAATAGAAAGATTATCTCTATTGAATGTTATATTGTTATATTGTTTTAATCGAAATGAAAATAATGGAAATGAAAATAAAATTTTGTATTGACACTGACCAGCCCTCACATACATATAGTGTGTTTAATAACATACCTAACGTGGAAAGACACACTGTGAAACATATACACTCTCATACACTAACACACATACATTCACAGACAGATACACAGTCATATACAAAATGTAACATTGTTGTTGTCATCAGTCATCATATGTGTAGACAAGTGTGTGTGTTTGATTGTGTACTGTTACATATGTATGTGTAAATGTGTGTTTAACCCTATTGTTACCGTATTTATTTTGAGATGCTCTGCGTTTCTTTCATTTACTTTCAATATAACAAAGAATTTAGTAAAATAACTTAGTTATCATTCAGCTAGTGTTAGGAACATAAATTGTGACTAAGATTTGATGGAAGATTTTAATTCAAAACTTATGAAAACAAGACATTTGTACTATAGAGCCAGAGCCAGTTTCAGCCAAGTTGATAACGAAATGGTTAATGATGTACCTAACGCAGAAAGACACACTATAAAACATATACACACTTATACACTTACATACACTCACAGAGAGATACACAGTCATATACAAAATGTGATGTCCTTGTCGTCATGGTATAAAATGTCCCGTTGACAATAGAAAGATTGCAGTGTGAAAGATGTTTGTAAGCCATTCAAGAACACACAAAAACTGTTAGTTTCACTTCAACATTTAAATTTCATTTGTGTCAAAACATTTTTGTTGCTTTGAAACCGCAACTGTTCACTGACAAAACTTTGTGCTGCATCTGAGAAAGTAACAGTTACTTCATGATATATATACGTGTTTATGTATGTTTATCATTATTCAGTTTATTTCAAGATTTCTTGCCAATTGAGAAAGAACTGGTTTCTAACCTAGATCCAAGTCTTCTTCATTGGAATTTCAACATCAACAACAGAGTATTTTTGTTTGTTTGTATGTATGTATGTATGTATGTATGTATGTATGTATGCATGTAGTTGCATATCTAGACATGCTCACATATATTTAAACGATAGACTTCTGGAAAGTTTTACAGATTTTTACAGTTCCAGTGATGGAGTGGATCTGTAGTCTTTGAATTAGCTTTCTCCTTTCTGGTTTTGAGAAGCCTAATTTCTCAAGATTGGTATTTAGGCAGTGTGTTACATATCCCTGGGCCCAAATAATTATAGGTATAAACCTGAACTTGTAATCTGGATAGAGTAACTGCAGATTTCTCAATAGTTCAGCATAGGTGTTCTCTTTTTCACTGAGCTTCAGCTTTATCTTAACATCTGCTGGGCAGCTAATTTTCACAACTGTGCACAGTTTCTTTTCTCTATCCCAAATCATTATATCAGGTCTGTTGTGCTTACATTTTATTGAGGGCTTCACTGGTATGTTCCACCAGTATTTCTTTTTATTACGACTGGCTATAGCTTCTATTATATTGTGGGTTCTTATTTCTTTATCCTCAAGATTATCCTTTCAACAGATTTCATTATAGAGTGTCCTAGCTACAATGTCATGTCTCATCCGTGATGATATTTTTGGACAATTGCTTGTGATGTGGGTGATATCTTCAGTGTGAACTCCACATTTTATGGCTTTTCCTGTATCTCTATCCCTTTTGTGCATCAAGTACTTGGTTGATATTTCCTGTTTCTGGATTGCAAATGCATGCCCTTCAAAATGGGAGCTAGTAATCTGGCTATTGGTCTATGATAAATTGCTTTGATGATTGATGTTACTATCATCATGGAGCTTTCTACCAACATAGCCATGCAGTCTTCTGCTCATATAGGCTCATCCTTTCATCTGATGATATATTGCAGTACAGTCGTGCAGCTTGTTTGATATGTAGTCTATGTTATTCATGTATGTATGTATATGAGTAAATGTGCATGCATGCATATACACTGCATACAAAAATACAAACGCACTATATACATACCATGTATATTCTCATGTGACTGCATAAGCTTACTTTGTTTCTTATTCTACGGCCACACCAGCAATCCAATGTATGTATGTATGTACGTGTGTGTGTGAGTGCATGTATCAATGTATATGCGTAAATGCACATGCATATTCGCATATATGTGTGTATGTATATATGTATGTATGTATGTATGTATGTATGTATGTATGTAAAACAAAACATGGCAAACATGGAACTCTCTAGGACGTTTTGGTGTAGGGAAAATGAATAGCAATGGTTTCATGCTACTGAAGCTTTGCAATAAACATGGACTTTACATCAGAAGCACTCATTTCATGCACAACATGAATGCATTCAAGCTCTAAAGTTTGGCACTTGCTGGATTATGTCATCATCCACAAATGTGACATCTATGGCATTTGTAATGTCAAGTCCTTTCATGGATTGGAATGCTGGCCAGACCACGTCTGGTGTGAGCAAAGTTCTGGATGATGATTAGAGTGAAAGAGAGAAGAGGGCCATTTGGCATTCCTTGGTGTTGAATGTTCACAAGATATATGATGCTGTGTTGAGGAAAGAGCTTCAAATTCACTTGTCTGGCATTGAAAATACTACAGTATGGGAAGATTTCTGAGACCAGGTTCTTTAATGTGCTGCTGAAACACTGGGATATGCTACTGCCAGACACAGAGACTGGCTTGATGAAAAGGATGCTGAAGTTCAGCGATGATTGATTGTAAAGTGCCATGCCCACAATGTATTTCTGCACAGAGGACTTTCAGCAGTGCAGTGAAATCTAGCACTTGCCCACTACAGCAGTGTAAAATCACTACTGCAACGATCTCTCAGGAAGATGCAGAACACTTGGTGGGAGGATTTTGCTCATGATGTTCAGGCTGTTGCTGATGCAAATGACGGCAAGAAGCTTTACCATCTTATGAAGCAAGTTTATGGGCCTAGGAGCTCTGCATCAGCTCCTTTGCTTTCCAAGGAGTCTTCTACTCTATTTACTAAATCAACAGGAATCACAGGTCGCTGGATCGAACACTTCTCTGAACTCCTAAACCAGTGGTTCCCAAACATTTTTACTCACGGTGCACTTTACAAAAAGTTAAAATATTTTGGTGCACTTTGTACATAAATTCTAAAATTTATTCAATAGGGGTTTTATACATATTAGCATAGCATAAACTATAACGTAATATATAGATAACTAGCAGAGCAACCCGGCGTTGCCCGGGAATGAAATTGTTGCTTATATACTGGAAGGAAAAAAGCAAAATATGCTGTATAGAAATCTGAGGACATTCTATAGATGGACTCTCAGATGAATGATGACTGGGCACCTCTCATGAATTGGAAAATTGAAGATGCGCCAAAAAGCCTCATTGGTACTTGGAAACTTTACGAAAATTAAAATGTGGATTAAATGAAAAAAATGATTTACGTGAATATCCTCACAAGAGTAATTGAAATAAATTGCGATTGTGGAACCCCTCACGCACGCACGAAAGCACACACGCACGCATACACACAGAGTATCACACATCAGATGAAATGGAAG
>NC_068991.1:42096562-42099497 GCF_001194135.2 Octopus bimaculoides | reverse complement strand
TTCGTAAATATGTGTTTCACTAATTGATCGTAGTTGTTTACAGAAAGCGAATATTAAAAGTAGAGAGTGAGAGATGTCGCCGTTTTTTCACGTCCGTACCGGAAGTTGACATTGAGAAACCTTTTTAAAGAAGTGAATCTTAAATATAAAGCAATATTATTTATTTTTAATTAGAGATAAAAAAAATCAAATGAAGAGCCTAAGATTTATCCAAGGTCAAATTATTTATGTATCACAAGTATGGAAGTAAATAGTGAAGCCGTTTTCACGTGAAAAGCGATTACACACACACCTCTGTTTTATATATAGTATAGATATGTATCACAAGTATGGAAGTAAATAGTGAAGCCGTTTTCATGTGAAAAGCGATTACACACACACCTCTGTTTTATATATAGTATAGATATAGATTAAGAATACAGAAAAATTGCATGTACCTACTCATTATTCGATATATGAAGGAAAGTTATCAATGACAAACATGCACTTGATGCTTTTTAGAAACGTTTTCAATATTGGGACGTATTTGAGAAAGACAAACCCTCATTTCTTCTTCACTACAACGGAGCCTCCCTCTTTTTTGGGGTTTGATGTTATTGAGGGTTGAAAATCCCAACTTACATAAATATGATGTGAAAAACTGCATCAAAATGGATAAAGCTTTTTCTGCTACTGAGGTGTATTCACTTATAATAGTAATCCAAAATGTATCACTTTATATCTATAATTAAATCATTACTTGATGGGATGAAGGTTTGGCTTAATATTGCTGGTGGTATGGTGGGACCCATTCCTGTAGAGAATGGTGTCAAGTAGGGTGACATCTTTGCCCCAACTCTCTTTTCTTTGTACTTTGTTGCTGCTTTTACTCATGCTTTTGCTAAGGGTAGCTCTCTGGGAATTTATGTCAGATATCGATCTTCTGGCTGCCTCTTGAATCTGTGCTGATTTGTTGCCAATTCAAATGTTTTCAAGTCTCTTATTCATGACCTCCTTTATGCAGCTGACTGTGACTTAGTCACTCATACAGTGGATGGCATGCAAATACTCATGAATTGCATTTCTGCTTCTAGCAAGGCATTTGGACTCAGCATCAGCTTGGACAAGACTGTTGTAATATTCCAGCCTGCACCACGAAATCCATATGTGGAACCAACTATCTTGGTTGAAGGAACAATACTGAAAGTGGTAGACAAGTTTGTCTACCAGGGCAGTACATTAAGTCGTTCTTGCTCCCTGGATGATGAACTATTTTTCAGGCTGCAGAGAGTAACTGATTCCTTCTGGTCTCTTCAATCTTGTGTCTGATTCCAGCATGGCATCACAGGGCAAACAAAAATTGCTGTGTGTCGTGCATGCATACTGACATCGCTCCTTTGTTCATGTAAGACATGGACCTTTTTACAAACGTCATATAAAGGTCTGTGAACACTTTCATTAAAGATGTCTGAGACACATTCTGTATGTTGGCTGGACCTTAAAAACTCCAGACACACAGGTTCTGAGGAAAGCTGATATCTTGAGTATTGAGACAATGGTACACAAGCACTGGTTACGTTGGACTGGACACCTTATTAGAATGAAGGATAGCAGGATCCCTAAACAAATACTATATGGGGAACTTGTTAGTGGAAAGAGACCCCAGCAGGAAACCAAGGCTACAATTTAAGAACTGTGTCAAGTCCTCATTAAAGGCCTGCGATATGCAGGAGACTGACTGGGAGAACAATGCTTGTCGTCACCACAGATGGAAGAAGCAGGTTGAGAAAGGGGTCGGCACCTTTGAGAGAGCATGTATTCTGCATGAAGAATTTAAGCGTGCTGCTCAAAAGCACACTGCTAGTGTAGTGAATGGGGAAAGCTTGGTTTGCAGTTGTGTATGCTTGTCAAGAGCAGGGCTCATTAGCCACCAACAGAGCTCCAAAGGCAAAATGTAAGTTAGTCCTAGAGTGCACAATGTTCCTAAAGGTCAGCAATGGTCTTCTTCAGTCACAAGTGGATGGCCATCATCATCATGTATGTATGTGAGTATTTGCGTATGTAAGTGTGCAGATGTGCCTGCATGTGTGTATATGTATATGTACATGTAAATGTATGTTTATGTATTTATATGTGTGTCTGTTCAAGTTGTATGTGCATGTGTGTATGTATGTTTATGTATGTGTGTATGTATGTGTGTATGTATGCATGTATGTGTGTGTATGTATGTATGTGTGTAAATGCGCATGCATGCATGTATGTGAGCATTTACATATGTAAGTGTGTAGACGTGCCTGCGTGTGTGTATATGTACATGTAAATGTATGTTTATGTACTGATATGTGTCTGTTCAAGTTGTGTGTGTGTGTGTATATGCATGTGTGTGTGTGTGTGTATGTATGTGTGTGTCTATATGTGTGTGTGTATGCATACAGGTATGTACGTTTGTGTAAATGCAAATGCATGCATATATGCAAATACATCTGTATGTATGTATGTGAGCATTTACATATGTGTGTCTGCATGTGTGTATATGTGTATGTACGTGTAAATGTATGTTTATGTACTGATATGTGTGTCTGTATTTATGTTTGTATGCATGGAGGATTTTCATAGATAGTGTTATGATGGGATATTAGTCTAATCATACGAGCGTGGTCTGTTGGCGCACACATGACATGTTCCATATAGGACGGAGCAGAAAATGGGTTTAGTTCTTCCCCCTCCCCGCTTCCGGTTAGATCTTAGCAACGTGTGAAAGATCTTATCATGATCATTGCGCACCCAGAAAATATGGGTTTGTATAGCTCTCCTTTAGTCTAGTAACATAGATATATCGTTTGATTGCGAGACTTGAAATAATAATTTAATTTATGAGAAGAAAGAAAAATATTGTATTTTTTATAGTGTGTGTACTTAGTATGTCCTTTGATTAATCATATATATATATATATAT
>NC_068991.1:42089204-42096552 GCF_001194135.2 Octopus bimaculoides | reverse complement strand
TATACATGTTCTGAGCACTTGCTTCTCAGATCAAGTCACTTGCTATGCAAGTATATTTCCGTAAATAGAAAGTCTATGAAATGTTATATTGTTTTAATGGAAATGAAAATAAAATTTCATATTGACACTGACCAGCTCTCACATATAGTGTGTTTAATAATGTACCTAACGTGGAAAGACACACACATACTGTGAGACATATACACACTCATACACTCACACACATACATTCACTCACAGATACATAGTCATATACAAAATGTAACGTCATCGTCATTGTGGTTAACCAGCCCTCACATACATATAATGTATTTAATAACGTACCTAATGCAGAAAGACTCACATACTATGAGACCTATACACACTCCTACACTGACACATATCACCATCGTGGTTAGAATTAAAAGTAAAAGTATGAAAGTGAAACATAGCGTGTTTAATAACATACCTGACATAGAAAGGCACACACATACTGTGAGACATATACACACTCATGCACTCACACACATACATTCACAGACATACACAGTCATATACGAAATGTGACATTCTTGTCAGAATTAAAAGTGAAACAGTATATCACATTACAATGTAGATGTTATTCTTTCATTTTTATTCTGAGTTTTGACACGTAATATGGAACCTGTGCCGATATTGCATTGTTTTAATCCAAAAACATTACATGTTGACACTTATGGGGTCTGATAGTATTACCATGTAAAATTTGATTTGATTTGGTTGAGCCATTTGAGAATGCATTGGGAACAGACAGAGAAGCAGAGGATTTTATATATATATATATATATATATATATAGATAGATAGATAGATAGATAAAGCAAAAATAGTCCTCTTCATGACTATGATTTTCAACACAAATCAACTTATAATAGTGCTCCAGTGCATTGAACTAGTGAAGTTTGAGAAAGTTGACAAGGGCTTGGCCAAAGAGGAAAGTTTCTGTCTTCAGCCCTTTCAATCTTCTCCACTACACAACCTCTTTTGTCAGATAAAGTCTTCCTGTCCTTCCCAGCTAAAATAAGACAGCAGGATGATCTTCACCATGGACCCAGCTAATTGCTGGAGCTGCTGCACATATGATTACAAGCGTTTGACATAATTTCACAAGTCAGCAGTGGTCAGACACTGGGCAGCAAAATGATCTTCACAATGGACTCTGCTAACAGCTGGATTTGCTGCACATATGACAGTAAGTATTTGACATAACTCTATAAGTCAGTAATGCTCAAGCACTGGATGACTGCATGCAGAACAATTTCATTATTCTGCCTGTATCTTGGAGAGACCCAGCTGGCAGTACTTCCATAGCAGTAGGGTTTATCTTGAACCAGCAATGCTCCCTGGTGGCCATACCAGGCTGAGAATTTCTGGATATTATCCATGGGCCCAGACCCAAGAGTCCTCTGAAACAGACTTGCCAGTTGATTTCCAGTGACACCCCGATTTTTCCTAAAAACATCATCACTTTTGCCCTCCACTTATAATAACTGTTTCAAATATAAGCACAACTAAAATCTTAGGAGAGGGGTTACTATCAACCCTAATACTTCATTAATACTTTATTTTCCCGAACCCAGAAGGATGGAAAGCAAAGATTTTAATGACAGGCAAGTAAAAGAATAAAAACAGTTTAAACCTTATGGAACATTCGTTGATGTAGATATTTTAAGAACAATGATACAATGAATTTCAGATAAAAAAAAAAACCCTCTCTTTTCAAAGATGATGGAAGTAGGAGAAAGTGAAGAGTGCGGGAACTTATTAACCCTTTAGCATTCAAACCAGCCTTTTCTGAGTCATATATTCTACTTGTTTTATTTTCAAACTGGCTTCCCACACTTACAATGTCATTCTGAAAATAACAATTACATCATTGAAATCTGAAAAGCTATGAGATAATGCATGATTAATTCAAAACAATTTGAATAGATAAGCATTACATTTGACAGAGATAATGCATGATTAATTCAAAACAATTTGAATAGCATTACATTTGACAGAGTAATCTGAATGCTAAAGGGTTAAACCATTGTATGATAATATTGATATTTGAAGAAGCTCAGGATATTACTTTTACTCATATTGCATTAACTTTCAAAACTAAATGTAGTTGCTAGTATATTTAGATTGCTTTATCTAGTTTGAGGAAGATATAGCTTGTTTAAATAAGACTCTGAAAGGGAAAAAATTATTTTGACCTATGTCAAGTACCATCATATCATCATATCAATATTTGATAAGATAAGGCCACTCTTCACCTTTGCTTATTTTCAGTCAGTTGACATTATTTAACCTTCACCACCACCACCATCACCACTACCAACCTGAACAATTACCACAATGCAATCTATCTGATATGCTAATGACTGCACTAACTGTTGGTGTGGGTGTCTGTCAGTATCAGTGTCATCATGGTCGGCAGTGTTGGTGGTGGCATCGGCAAAATGTTTAGTAGCATTTCTTCTGACTCTTTTTGTTATGAGTTCAAAAACTACTGAAGTCAGTTTTGCCTTTCATCCCTTTATCATTGATAAAATAAAGTGCCAGGAGTTGATATAATTGATTAATACCATCTTCCCAAAATTGCTGATCTTGTGCCAAATTTTGAAACCATTATTATTATATTGTTATTATATTGTTACTTTGCATTCCATTTTTAAGGTTAATCTATCTTGCAATATTTTTATATTTTACTGACAGCTTAGTATAAATCATGAGCGGTAAGTCTGAAGATGTTCACTTAACCATAAACAACTATGTCAACAATGTGTGAACAAACTTAAGATAATTTTGCTTGCCCTAAAATGTCACCCAATTCAGGATAACTTTCCAATTTTTTGCTTTCTTTGGCATACATTCTGTAAAGATATCAAACTTGAGAACGACTAATGACCCCTTTGTGTTTGCTCAGTCTCTTGTCATCAAATATGTTTGCTAGTTTTAAACAGTAGCCTTACTGAGAGTTACTTGCTTGTAGCCCATCATGAAAGCATGTCTGGGCTTCTTGACATATTGTGCAATCTTTGTTAGGCAGAAGACTCATTTATAAGGTATCGTTTGTTTTCAGTTCTTTATGTAAACATGTCCAGGCAGTTTGTCATTTGATAAAACTATGGAAGGGCATTTGACCATAGAAAACTTTACCCTAACATACAGTCATCTGACCCTTGCGAGTAGAGTTTAAACAATGCTGCTGCTCCTCCTGCTGATAGACTTAATTGATTTATGTATCAAAATATAATATATAAATATTTGTATCAATGTAATTCTACTATCAATGATTTTGATTTTGAAATCTAAGGAAATATGAGGAATATAACTATGAAAAAATCTGATTTATTTTATTTTGTCAAAAGTATTAATATTTCAAAATTTAATCTAATTTGCAGGCTCCAGTTTGATCTTCTGTTTGTGAAAAGGTTTCTCAAACTGTTCACCTTTATGTTTCCATCATTCCTCAGCCTCCCAACATTACTCTGCACCTTTCTGTTATTGCTGTCCATGTTAGGTAGGTAAGTTTTCAAATTAGTGTTTGTGTGTGTGTGTGTGTGTGTGTGTGTGTGTGTGCTGGGGAGGGTTATATGTTTGTGTTTGTATGCGTGTATGTATCTACATGTACCTGTAAGCATGTATGTGAGTGTGTACATATGCAAGCATACGTGTATATATGTATGTATATATGTATGTGTATGTTTGAGTGTTCACTTCCTGATTGGAATTTTGGAGTTTATTCTGACCAACTGCCCTGCTCAGTGGCCAGCTTGTAAATGAATGATTAATCTTTTTGACACCAACTTGTCTGTGACTGCCCTTGATTGTATGATACAAATTTTTTTTTGAAGTGATCTAAATTAAAACCTTCCAACAAAATTGCTGCAGATACCAGATGAATAATGACCAATATGGTAACCCCTTTGTTACTATATTTCTGTTGAAATATATTGCCTTTGTTTCAGTTCTCGTAAAAACCTATGTAATTTGTGCACCTGTGTAATTTATGCAGGTGATTCTCAGGAAAAAAATTGTTAAAAAATGCTTCTACTCATGTAAAATTCACACCAAAAAGTTTTCAGAATTGCTGATATGGCCAGGGGAAAAAGGTTTTCAATTTAGTTGTATTTAACTTAATTTCACTTACTTATGATTAGATTTTATTAAATTTTCATTAAATAAAGATAATTTCTATTTAACAGGTGTCACATTAAAAACTATTAAATTACAAAATGTTTGTATTGTTTATAATAAACTTTATTTTACATTTGTTACCCACAAAAGATTATGTCCAATCTTTAGCATGCTGCTGTATGTCTTCTCAAATCACAGGAAAAGTTGTTGATAAGAATTATCAATAAAAACAAAGCTGATAAATCTTCCCAGGTGTTGCAAATTAAGTTTAATTACCAATAAACATCAGCTTGGATGACACTTTACTCAACTGACAGAGGAACGTGACCGATCAAACTGAATATGTAAACAGAATTCTGATTGGTCGAAAGTGTCTTCTTGTCTCAAACTCTGATTTTCTGCCTATTCTTGTTGGAACATTTGATATGGAGTATTGAAATTTTAATCCCTTTCACACTTACAAAATGTCAAGCAAACTTTAAAATTTATCATTATCATTTTAGCTGGGAGACCAAAGTGATAGTTTGGTAACCCACTAAAATAAACATTAAAAATCAAAAGGGGAAAATAAACAGCTTTGCAACTCAGTGTTTATTGAACAAGAGAGATGCGAAATTTAAGAAGCAACTTGTTAGAATATACACGTCTGTGAGGAGACATAAACAAGAATAGCAAAAAATCTACTATACCAAAAGAACTGGTAATACATACATTACAAGTGTTGTATGAAGAGAACGTAAGATTGCTGCATAATTCAACATGAATGTGAAACAACTGTGGTGTATGCGTGCGAGTAGATGTAATCGCCTTACCTCGGTTTTCCTTTCGTCGACTGCGAGTCTGTCTTGTGGTATCCAATCCTTGAAGCTTGCCCCGACCCAAAGAACAGCAGGAATAGCAGCTGCTTCTCCCAAACCTAGACCGTCTATTAGCATGTCTTGTCCCGACCACGACCCCATTCGAAAAGGGCACGAATCCCGATCGAGGCTCCCTCTGCCCTTTTTCCTCTTCCGGTCAACTCGCCCTTCCGGTCAGCCTCCCCAGTCACTGACATCATCCCACATTAAACATTGTATAATGGTAAATGAGGGCTTCTGTAGGAATGCTAAAAGTCATATTCATTTAGTGAGTTTACATGCGCAAGGATGAGTTATGATGTTGTCGTTGGCGTTAGATGCAGTAAGAGCTGGTAGCAGCGATATTGGTGGTGATGAATTTCATTGTCGTAAAATGGAGAAAACGAGCAATAGCTTCCTGGAGGCAAATGCAAGCTAGACTTCTTAAGTGGAGAAAAACTGATCTATTTAAGGAAATTGCTGGGCTCCAAGAGAACACGTGGTCCATTTTGATTGTATCCAATTGGTTGACTGGGTAATTTGGCATAATTGTTTAGGGGACAAATTGCACCTAAAAATTAACTAGTCAGAGCAAATGGTTAAAACATGATCTTTATAGCTAAGTGTTCTCTGCTAGGTCCAAACAACAATTATAAAGAGAGAGAATAGTTTGTCATTTATGCTGTTGTCAATCCATTCTGCTACACCATTATTGTCAGTATGGGCAGAACTTGTGAATCATTTACTGCGAAGGAGAAATTAAATATTATTGAATGTGCATTTGAATGTGGCAATAGAGCTGCTGGAAGGCATTTTTATGTTAATGAAGCCAGTGTTTGAAATTGGGGTAAACAATACTATAAACTTAAAACTGTGCCTAGTAATAAACCTGCCAATAGGGGTAAATCTGCAAAATTCCTCGAGTTAGAGACTGAACTTTATCATTGGATATGTAACAAATGTGATGAGGGTTTTGGTGTAAGCACCACCGAGATAAGATTACGTGCTAGTCAGTTATTTAAGACCAAATATAGTGCTGATAGTGTGGACTTTAAAGCTTCGCTAAACTGGTACTATTGTTTTATGAACCATTATGACTTAAGTTCACAATGTAGAACAACAATTGCGCAAAGACTTCCTGAAGATTCTGAAGAAAAGTTGACAAACTTTCTGAGTTATTTTATCAAAGTTAGAAGAAAATATAATATTGAACTGACATGCATCGAAAATGCAAACCAAACCCTGTTAACATTTGATTTGCCATATGACACAACAATGAAACATATTAATGAAAAATCAGTTAAAATAAGAACAATTGAAAATGAAAAGAATAGATTTATTGTGATGCTTGGGAGATGGAACAAAATTGCCACCATAAGTTATCTTCAAAAGAAAGACATTGCCAAAGTTAAACTTTACAAAAGGCATAATCATTAGAGTCCACAAAAAAGGCTGGATGGCCAAATACAACACGAAAGAATGGTTAAGACTTGTGTAGGGGCAACGTTCCAATACCCATGAACATAGTTTATTAGTTTTGGATGGTTTTAGATGTCATAAGGCGAACTATGTGAAACATGTATTAAGAAGTAACAACTATGAACTTGCTACTATTCCTGGTGGAATGACTTCGATCTTGCAGCTGTTAGATGTTGGTTGCAAATAAACCCATGAATTGTGCTTTGCGCCAAAAGTGGAACAACTGGATTAGTGGCGATAAACATTCTTTTATTAAAGGTGGCTGTATGAAAAAGCCTGAATTAGAGGAGATATGCCAATGGATTCTTGAGGCATGGAATGAACTTGATCCTAAGATCATTGTGAAATCATTTCTTCAGTGCAGCATTGCCTATCATCTTGATGGTACACAAGATGGTGTTTTGTGGCAATCCGAACCTGCTACATGTGATGATCATGCTGATGAACAAGATGATGTAATAAATGTATATTATCACGACAAGGACACTAATGACTTTGACGCAGAGGCATTTTTAATGTTGGATGATGAGGACAAGGTCTTTGGATTTGATAAACAGGATTTCATGTGTCGCCCGCACATGAGCCAGTCCGGATGCACCGGCAACGGTCTCGCTCGAAAACCTCATGTGTCACCCGCACAAGAGCCGGCCCAGGGGGCACCGGCAACGATCTCGCTCGAAAGATTTCATGTGTCACCCGCACATGAGCCAGTCCAGGGGCACTGGCATCGATCCTGCTCGAAAGATTTCATGTGTCTCCCGCACATGAGCCAGTCCAGGGGCACTGGCAACGATCCCGCTCGAAACATTTCATGTGTCACCCGCACAAGAGCCAGTCCAGGGGCACTGGCAACGATCTCGCTCGAAAGATATCATATGTCGCCCGCAC
>NC_068991.1:42088575-42089161 GCF_001194135.2 Octopus bimaculoides | reverse complement strand
GAAAACCTCATGTGTCACCCGCACAAGAGCCGGCCCAGGGGGCACCGGCAACGATCTCGCTCGAAAGATTTCATGTGTCACCCGCACATGAGCCAGTCCAGGGGCACTGGCAACGATCCCGCTCGAAAGATTTCATGTGTTGCCCGCACATGAGCCAGTCCGGGGGCACTGGCAAACGATCCTACTCGAAAGATTTCATGTGTTGCCTGCACATGGGCCAGTCCAGGAGCACTGGCAACGATCTCGCTCGAAAATCCCATGACGGCCCCGCACAAAGCCAGTTCAGGGGCACGGCAACAATCTATTTCTATTTCACTTGCCTCAACAGGTCTTCGCAAGTGGGGTTTAGTGTCCAATTTTAATTTAACTCGATTTCGATTCAATATAATAATATTTGTTATAAAGTAGTTGTATGCTGTCAACTTAATGTGAGAGTCCCATGAAGGGAATAATATTACTGCTATTTAGCCCTAGGAAGCGGTGCTGCTTCTTAGGGCTAAATAGCAGTAGTATTATTCCCTTCATGGGACTGTCACATTAAGTTGACAGCATACAACTACTTTATTGCATCACTACTGCATAAATC
>NC_068991.1:42087715-42088565 GCF_001194135.2 Octopus bimaculoides | reverse complement strand
ATTTAGCCCTAGGAAGCGGTGCTGCTTCTTAGGGCTAAATAGCAGTAGTATTATTCCCTTCATGGGACTGTCACATTAAGTTGACAGCATACAACTACTTTATTGCATCACTACTGCATAAATCTCTCTGAGAGATTTAGAAATATATTATTTCTAATATTTGTTATGCATTGCCTGTACAAAATTGTTTGTTGTTTTAGATAAGCTATGTTCAGGAAAATCTTGTTTTAGATATGATTGTGACTGAACAGCTGCACATTGCTCCGAATAGTTGGTAGCTCACAGCAATGTCAAGAATGGTAGTAGTCAGGATGTAAATTGTAAACATTTACTTTCCTTACCATCCCCAATAACTTTGGCAATCTCTCAACAAAACAAGAAAACAGACAAAAATAAAACCATGCAATCGAGATTATCAATATCATTACATTTTCTTCAGTCAAGAATATCCATATCACATGTATGTCAATGGTGCTCCATTGCGATAGGTAGAAACTCCAAGCAGTGTAAAATATGGCCCGGACTGTGATTACCAGCATGAATGGCAGATTTCAAAAAGTAGTTAACTATTTAATTGTTTTAGTAAATTTATACAGAAAAAGTAAGCATCATACCGTCCAGCATAAATAAAAGTCAACTTCATTATATTTAAGCTCTGATTTTTTCTGTAAAAACTTATTCTGATATTAAATAGTCAACTTCTGGTACAAATGTTTGTTTTGTACATCTTTTTTCCAACAAAAAAAATTTCTAAAAAAATTCTGGAAACGATCACCTCATGTAATTTAAGCACCCACTGAAGTCAATTTGTATTTTTGCAAAAAACAGTGCGTAAATTGCATGGGTTTAT
>NC_068991.1:42084102-42087277 GCF_001194135.2 Octopus bimaculoides | reverse complement strand
TACAAGGCCAGCAATGTTAGGGAAGGAGATGAGTTGATGATATTGACTGGTACTTTATTTTATCAACCCTTGTAAGGATGAAAGATAAAGTTTACCTTGACGTCATTTAAACTCAGTATGTAAAAAGCTGGTAAATTACTGCTAAGCATTTTATCCAACACTAGCAGTATAGCCTGGCGTTGCCCAGGATTAAGTTAGGATTATTAAGCTAATCAAGCGCTTTGTTTCAAACCAAACTAAGTAACACCGATGTCAAATTTGAGTGAAATCCATTGAAATTGGTAAACATTTGGCTGAAAATGGGTTGCAGACAATTTGGTTAAGAAACCCCATAAGGTATCGATTTTTCCACTCATTGATTGGTTTTTTTTTGTTTTTTTTGTTTGGGAGAAAGCAGTCAAAGATCCCATGAGTCCTAAGTAATGCCGGCATCAAGTTTGAACAAAATGCGTCAAAACTGGTAAAAGTTATGGTTGAAAATGGAGTGTAGCCAATTTTAGTGGGAAATCCTATAAGGAATCAGTTTATCAATTTTTAATCTTGATTGAATGGAAAACCCCATAAAGAAATCAGTTTATTGATTTTTCACCCTAGATAGGACTTAACTGAACACAACATTGCTGATTCAAAAAAATCTATACTTTAAAGTTGGTTTTCACACCCAATCCAGTTCTGCAGAATCAGTGTCGCAATGGGGATGCATGGGTTGGGAGTTTGACTGACAGAAGTGATCAGGTTGCACATGCCAGCCCTTTCGAACCCCCACCCCACCCCATCATTTAGGGGTTGACTCAAAGATTTGGATTGGATAAGGTTGCATTAGAGATCCACATTGGAAAAGGTTGATTTGAAGGTTTGCATTGGGGATCCAGATTGGAGTAACTTAGGAAAACTTACCAACAGCCTTAACAAAAAAATAAGGGGCCTGGCCCTTCTAGCCTAACTATATTAGCAACTTGGCCAAGCACTGATATCAGCTGAATGAGTATTGTTGTTGGAGAAGTCAGCTTTGTCCAATAAAGAAGAGGAAGAGTCTATGAATCATATTGCCATGGTTTGAGAATATGTCCAGCCAACGCTTCCGGATCACCTGTTTATAACCGCATTGGCTGCAATGATGACTTGTTCTTCTGTCTACGCCTATAAAACTTCACTATAAACAACATTGCGTGTTCTGCCCTGAGGAGCATACGCAAAAAGAGTGTTTCTACTCCCCACACAGGAGCAGGCCACATAAAGTTGCCCATGTGAAAAGTACGGCTCCCCAAATGGATGCCCACCACCGATAGTGTTTGGCCTTGCGATTTGTTGATGGACATGGCAATCTACGAAAGTTAAATGGCATGTCTGACCCCGAGGGATAAAAGTGCATCCTTGAAATGAAAACATTTTCCCCCTCCTGCATCCCGTAACAATGGTGGCCTCAATAAATTGGGGCGTCAGGGACTTGACTACCAAGCGGGTCCCGTTGCACTTTATAGGCAGATAAAGCGTGTACTCTTTATCCCATTTGAGTTTTATTGAATGAGCGTGTAAAATTTTCTTAACAATAGGATATATTGTAAGTCTACACACACACAAACACACATTTGGTATTGTTGTTGTGATGCGTGTACTCTTTATCCCATTTGAGCTGTTGTTTTGGGTGGCAGGAGATAAGTTTCAGCAAACTTGAATAACATGTTGGGAACTCGTTTCTAATGTTGAAATGCCACATATCAAAAAATGCTTTCAATCACATCAGAAGGAATATGGCTACAGCACGAAGTCATCGATTTGCTTCGACCACCAAGAAAGCAGAAGTATGTACAGAGAATTTCATTATCAGAAATGAATGGAAAGAATGTTGCAGCTGAACAAAGTTTGTCGTGAGGTTTCTAGTGAACAGAAATAAAAAAAAAAAAGTCAAGTACAGAATTTAAATATTAAAGGAAACAAAAACTAAGAAACAAAATGTGCTAGTTGCTAATTACATCGTCATTAGGTTTTCGTTTTCTAATTGAATACCTTAAATCCTCAAGTATAGTCCGCCCTCTAGTATAATACGCAGGGGATTTTTTGGGGACTGTACCTCTGAAAAACCTAAACCTTGTGTATAATACGCACCCCTTCTCTAACTTGAGTCAAGGAGGTCTACATAACGTCCTTGGTTTATAAACATATATTCGGTAACATCCTTTATTATTATTATTGTATATATAACATAATGCAAGTTATGGATGATTCTTTTATGACTTCATTGAAGGCTTAGCTTAAGGTATTTTCGCGCCCGACATCACAAAGTGCGTCTGAATAAACATTACCGGACAGCAAATAGAAACTCGGACATTGCTTAGAAATTATTTTCCATTTTTAACCTCGTATATAGTATGCACTAGGGATTTTGACCTTTAAATTTTGGGAAAAAAATGTGGATTATACTCGAGGATTTACAGTAAACCAACATTAATTATCTAACATTTAAAATGAAATATATAGAAAATTAAATATATACATATACTATATGTATACTGGATATACATTTCTTTCAGAGCGGTTCATCATTGTTTTTCTGTATAATTAAAACTATATATATATTTCTTTTAGACCACACGAACTCATAAAAAATAAAGCAAACCAAATCTAAAAACGAAATAGATTATCTTTGTTTTTCTGTATAATAGTCGCCAGTGCAGGGGACTTAACTCATGTTAGCAAACAACGGATTTCACTGACGTGAAAATTGGTAAAAGTTATGGATGAAAATCGATTTTTACCGCTATCCGAGGATGTTGACAAAACCCAGCTAGGGCTGAACAATGTCCTCCTAAAATTGGAGCGACATGCGTGCTAATTTGTGGGCGTGCATAAATTATATTCACGTACACACACACACACACACACACGACTCTGCTTTTATAGATATTGTTATGTTTCCCTCGGGTGACTCGTAGAGATAACACAACGAGTTATACAATTTAATTATTACATTTATTGTTCAATTACATACAAAGAACGCACTCACCCAATGTTCGTTATGAATAAACAAAAGTCATGTCCGCCATATATATATCAATGACATTTTACTCCGACAGTCACACAAGACAACAACAATGAAACAATGAACTCAGACGAACCACATGACACACGGAACGTCAGACGAATTACATATCTAACAGTCCATATAACAGATATA
>NC_068991.1:42071853-42079578 GCF_001194135.2 Octopus bimaculoides | reverse complement strand
TATTGTTATGTTTCCCTCGGGTGACTCGTAGAGATAACACAACGAGTTATACAATTTAATTATTACATTTATTGTTCAATTACATACAAAGAACGCACTCACCCAATGTTCGTTATGAATAAACAAAAGTCATGTCCGCCATATATATATCAATGACATTTTACTCCGACAGTCACACAAGACAACAACAATGAAACAATGAACTCAGACGAACCACATGACACACGGAACGTCAGACGAATTACATATCTAACAGTCCATATAACAGATATACAGATGTTTATGATATTGCCTGTTTACTGCTTTCATTTGGAATATAAATGAACAAAAATTTGATGGTAGGTTTTAATGTAGATCACTTGAAAACAAGAAGTTTATATTCTTAAAATCAGGGGTGCCTCAGCCAAATTGATATCAAAAGGGCTAAAAGAAAATAGAAGTTTTTTTGCTTTTGATTTTTTTTGTCTTTCATTCTGGAGCCATTTATCTTCTTACAGATTTTTATTCTCACAAATATGGTAATCCTCTATATCATGTGAATTATGCTGCTATGTTATTTTCCCAAGACTTCAACTTGAGCTATACTTTGATCCATATCTATTTGTACTTTGATCCATATCTAGTCTCTCAAAATGAAAGTATGTTTTAGGTGAAGTAAAAGGTTCTCTCAGTTTCAGTAATGATTATTCAGTTGTTTGATCAAATGAATTTACCTGTTCATTGAATTAGAATCCAAGTGGTTGAGTATTCCACAGACGCATAGCCTTGGAATCTTCATGACAAGGCTGGAGCTTTAAATTAAAGGTAAATCCATTTAGCAGGCTTTCACACAGTTTCCATCTATCTGCTTTTATTCATAAAGCTTGAGTCAACCTTGTTCAAGATATCATACAGTGGGATTGAACCCAGGACCTCATGACAAAGCAAATTTCTTAACCATTTGGTCATGCTACATTCATATCTTGGGTACTGTTTTTGTAAGCACCTCATCAATGGACCATTGATGTCATCTTCCTCTTGGATATATTTTTTTTACTGCTTCAGTATCTGTGGATATGTACAAGATGCATTCCATAAATTTTGAGACTTTTTCCAGGAGAAATATTTTTAGTTTCAAACAAGTACAAAACCTGAATCTCCTTCAAAATAGGATCCTCTGACTTCAATGCACTTGTTGTGTTGATCCACCCACTTAGCAAAAGTGTCGTGGAAGTCCACTTAAACGATAGTGTCCAAGACAACTTGTCACAGCATCCATCTTCTCAATGTCTTCAAAATGACAGCCTCTGAAGTTCTTTTTTGGCTTGGGAAACAACCAAAAGTCACATGGAGTGAAGTCTGGACTGTAGGGAGGGTGAGGGATGGTTTTGATGCCCATCTCTGTGAAGTAGATGGTTACCAGAATGGAATTGTGATAAGCAGTGTTTAGTAGGCTATGATAAGCAATATTTAGTAGGCTGTGTTCAAAGTGCTGTTACAGCCATCTCCTTCAAGCCGGAATAAAAAAAAGTTAGCAGGTCAGCTTATTAGATGTATAGTAATGATATACTAAAATTACAATAATCTAAGATGACTATAACTGCATCTCTTAGAAACAGTCTCGAAACTTTTGGAATGCCTCTTGTATATATAACTCTGTGTGTGTGTGTGTGTTTATGTATATGTTTGGAGGTGTGCTCATGTACATGTCATTATGCTAATACGTTTTTCATTTTCTTCTTCCTTATTAACATCTTTCTTTCTTCCTTCCTTTCAGAACAATTTATCATTTATAAACTCGGGTTAATACCAAGTCAGTATTATAAGATCTTGGGAAACAAAGATGCTGTGAGTTTTAAAAGCATTACAATCCGAGCTCTCCTTATTATTGTCACGGAAGCTTTTGTATGTATTCTTGATTTTTTATATCTATTGTTGTTGTTGTTTGAATGTACAGAACTTGAATTTTTCTGACTTATGTCATACCAGTTGGTATGCATGGAGGGTGATTAACTGAAATATTTGGGTGCTTATGTAAGCACTTCCCAAGTCTATTACAGCTTTTGCCTGGTCCTGAAAGACCTGTCGCTTTTTTTTTTTTTTTCTGATAGGAAGCAGAATTTTAATTCGGAATGCACAGAGCTGAAGCAGATGATACAAAGCATCTTACCTGATGCTCTAAAATTCTGCTAATTTAATGCTTCAGACTGGTGCTATTATTTATTGACACTCCAAAAAAGATGAGAGGTTAAGTTGACTTAAGTGGGATTTGAACTCAGAGTACATCATCATCATTATTTAATGTCCACTTCCCATGCTGGCATGGGTTAGACAGTTTGATTGGAATTGGTTAGCCGGAGGGATGCACTGGGTTCCAACCTGATTTGGTATGGTTTCTATGGCTGGATGTCCTTCCTAACACCAACCATTCCAAGAGTGTAATGAGTGTTTTTTATGTGCCATTTACATGACACTGGCTACAGCCACAACTACGATTTCATTTGGCTTGAGTCATGGTTGTTGCCAGTGTCATGTAGATGGCACCCTTGAAATTGTAGCTGTGGCTGTTACCATTGTCATGTAAATGGCACCCTTGAAATTGTAGCTGTGGCTGTTACCATTGTCATGTAAATGGCACCTGTGCCGAATCTGAAAGGTAGCTTATCCAATACCATAACAACATGATTAATTCTAAACTATGTTTGTGTATATTAGGTTATTTTGGTATATGGGTAGAATGTTTGCTATGTTTACAGAAGATGTAGGTTCATGTCCTACAAGCAGCCTTTGAGTTTTTAAGTACAAATATGGCTGTGTAGTTGAGAATTTTGTTTCTTAACCACATGGTTTTGGGTTCAGTCCCACTGAGCAGCACCTTGGGCCAATGTCTTCTACTATAGCCCCAGGCTGACCAAAGTTATTGGTGAGAAATAGAGAAAATACAACATGTATAGTGGTTTTGGTAGACAGAAACTGAAAAGAACCTGTTGTGTGTGTGTGCATGTGTGTGTGTGTGTGTGTGTGTGTGTGTGTGTGTGTGTGTGTGTGTGTGTGTGTGTGTGTGTGTGATTTCCAATATTCTGCATAAACATGTCTGGTTATGGGGAAATATTATCTTGCTCGGAAACAGGTGGCGGGGGGCTGGTGACAGGAATGGCATCTGACAGTAAAACTAATGAGTGTGTGTGTATGTGTGTGTATGGTTCAGATGGCAGAATTGGTGAAGTTGGTGAAGTATCAGCAAAAATATCTCATTATATTCCAAGGTAGAATGAATAAGTAAGACTGTTGGAATGCAGGAGAAGGGAACCTGGCTAAGTGTCCTATTTAATATTTTTCTATCTTTTACTTTAACCCTTTTGATATAAGCACACCTGAAACAAGCTTCTTGTCTTAAGGCGATCTAAATTAAAACCTTCCATCAAAATTTCTTGTTATTTTATGTTCCAAACACCAGCTTAATAATAACAGTTATTTTACTAAATTCTTTATTATTTTCAAAATTAATTGGAACAAAGTGGGTATATTTCAATAGAAATATAGTGACATAGGGGTTAAAATAAATGGGATGAATGTTACTGGTGAATTATTCTTGCTTTTAGAATGTTGCATTTGAGCTGTGTTGTAACTTATGTCTCTCTAAATTCACCCAAGCAATGACCATTTTCCCTTTTCATCCTTCGTTTTTCATTTCAGATAAGTAGCACACTTCGTTACACTGTCTCCATGTTACATATACAATGGCGTGAACATTTGACATTGACTTTCCATAAAGAATATTTCAAAGATGTGCTTTACTACTATGTCAATATGTTCAGTAGAGACATTGATAATCCGTAAGTTCTTTGCTTTATGTAGTTTTGAGTTATGGATTTTGTTTCGTATCTTTTAGTCAAAAGGGAAGGCAATACTTATGATCCATAACAAGGCTTCTAAGAGGGAGGAAAGAAGATATCCTCAATCTGGAAACCTAACTTGTATACATGCAACAGAATGGACTCCACTACAGATATCCTAAGTACCTAGCGGTGGTGTTAAACTAGTCGACAGGTGACAGGTTAAGTCAACATCTGAGTAACCCCTGGCTGAGTTTGAATGCAGAACACAAAATGGTGGAACAAATGCAGCGAGGCATCTGGTCTAATGTTCTTACTATTCTGCCAATCCACTGCTTTGGTTTGGTACTTTTTTATTGACCCCTAAAGGATGAAAAATGAAGTTGATTGTCCTTAAAGGGATTGAATTCAGAGTGCTGAGAATTGGAACATTCTCTGAAACATTCCATTTGATATTTGAAAAATAGCTTTTTTCTGGTTGATAATTGTAATGGAGTTATTGATGATGGTGATGATGATTATTATCATTATTGTTATGTGAAAGAGCAATGCATGCCATCAAAGTGACACTGGGGTACATATAAACGAAGCTCAATATACCCATCATGACTACCTATCTGTTAAGGGTATACCAGGAACAGGCAACACTACCATATATGCATGACATGGTGATCTCATATCAAGACAAATAGCATATGATCTTGCAAGTGGGATCCAGTTAGAATTTTCTTCAGGTTGAGTAGCCCATTCTGCTCAAAATGTCTCTGAATAAGGTTTGTTTAAGGATGATGAACAAAACACCCATGTTTCCAAGAGTGAATCATACAAAACCCCAAAGAATTCCTCTCAACACCTGGCTATGATGCTCCTCCACTACTCCTGCTCATGATCAGAGAGGCATATATTGTCAGCTTTCAAGGGACATGCTCAACTAGTTATGGTCAAGCAACTGACATGCAAATCTGGGGTATTGAGCAGAATATTATTATTTTCATTATTATTATTATTATTATTGAGTGAGAGAGCAGTGCATGCCATCAAAGTGACACTGGGGTACAAATATATGAAGCCCAGTATACCCATCATGAGTACCTCTCTGATAAAGGTACACCAGGCACATGCATCACAACCGTGTGTGCACGACATGGTAAGCTCATATCAAGATAAACAGCGCATACCTTGCAGGTGGGGTCCAGTTAGAATTTTCTTCAGGTTGAGAAGCTCATCCTGCTCAAAAGGTCCTTGAATAAGGGTTGTTTAAAGACATTGAATGAAACACCCATGTTTCAAGAGGTGAATTATTCAAACCCCAAAGAATTCCTCTCAACACATGGCTATGATGCTCCCCCACTGCTTGTGATCAGAGATGCACATATCATCAGCCACCAAGGGACATGCTCAACTGGTTAAGGTCAAACAACTGACAAGCAAATCTGTGGTATTGAGCAGATATTATTATTGGTAAAATTAAAGTTAGACACTCCAACAAGACTATAAAGTGTGGCAGAAAATGGAAACCTCAGGGAGATGTGAGGGAAACAGAGACGTACTAGAAATATCAGTATGTTAGAGTTATCTGTCAAGGATGGCTAGGTCTTGGAAATCACAGCACCAAGAGGTGGAAAAATACCAATACCAGGTGCAAAAGAGAGCTCATAGTGCAAATGATCTCTGATTCAACAGAGAAGGATCACTGAGTGAAAGCAGTAGGACTTGCCTACCAGAGTCAATGGATACTGTGGGATGAGGCACTCAAATGCCCCCTATCCTGGAATTATTGACCAGGGAAGATTGTCCTTCCTCCTTTGCACTGCCACTGACCTCTTGCTGAATTCAGATAACCTTAAAATATGGGGCAAAGAAAAAGACCTATCCTGCAAGCTGTACAGAGCAACTCTTTGCACCCTGAACTATGTTTTGACTAGATGTACTTAAAAAAAGCTAATACAAGCGGAGATATGACAAGATCCTCGCAGAAATTGCCTTATGGACTGATCTGCAACGGTTGAAGGCTAATAAATACCAGTCACCACCAAAGGGTATCAAATTCCTTAAGGAAGGTAACAAAACTCTCCAGGCAAAAGCAATGGTAGGGGACCTGTTTTTTTTTATTTTGCATTCATCCTCAGGCTGGGAGATGCAAGTGGATCTGAAGGGCAGATTTGTCTTCCCAGAGGAGATAGTGGTAACATCACTCTAACCAGATATATTCCTGCACTCCAGGAATACAAAAACAGTCATTGTAGTTGAACTCATTGTACCCTGGGAAGACAGACTTGATATTTCCCACCAGGTAAAGAAAACAAAATACCAGGACTTAGTCCCTTGTTAAGGGATGACATGTGGCCTCATTCCCCATTGAAGTTAGTTGCTGTGGCTTTGCAGCTAGAACAGTGTACTATTTCCTGCAGAAGATAGGTCTGGAACCCAGACAACTGAAAAAGTTATCAAGCAGCTGAAACTGACTCAAGGTGAGACTGCAGGTAGAACCCTTCCATTGGTGAAGACTATCTCAGTCCTTGCTGCTCCACTCAAGCAAAGTGTACAGTCTAAAGGGCAAAATGCTTGTGACTCAGAGATACCTACTGATGATATGAAAGGGTTTCCAGTATTGTGATGGATTTATGAGGGGATGCTGAACAGTTCCTGACATTGGCTAAAAGAAAATACAGGAGGATCAGTTAATTATGATTTTATTCAACATATTCCCCTCTCAGATTCACACACTTGTTGCGGCAGTTCTTCAGTTTTTTCTAAGCCCTGTAAAAGAACTCGGAAAGTTGGGTCTCCAACCAGACCTTTCATGATACCCTTAAAGCCAGGAACTTTTCAGCATCCTCTTGTAAAATGGCTTGCAAAACTTCTAAGTAGCCCTTGTAATTTCTGTGCGGGACAAAGCATCTCTGATGTTTGTTTCACCTAATGATCACATAAATTCAATTCCATATGATATTATATTGATAATGCATATTTTTATGTTTTTGTTCAGAGACCAACGTATAGCTGAGGACATAAATAACATGTGTGATACTTTCAGCCAAATATTTGCACCAATTATCCTTGCTCCTTTCATTATTGGTTATTATGTCCATCAAACTATTGTAATGTAAGTATTTGTTCAACTGTCAATACTACATAAGATATATATATCTGTCTAGGTCTCTTATGCTTCTTTCCCTTCCCAACCATATGGGTTCATGTTCAGTCCCACTGTGTGGCATCTTGGGAAAGTGTCTTCTTCTACATTTCCAGACTGTCAGAAGCCTTGTGAATGGATTTGGTTGACAGAAACACGGCATGTATGTGTGTGTGTGTGTGTGTGTATGTGTGTATGTGCATATGCATGTGTGAAAGCATGTGTGTGTGTCTATATACATATATATATAACTAAATCAAGAATATAAATCCTCTTAAAGGGATGTTAGCATCCAAGTTCTCCTGTTTTATCCAGTGTATCAGTGAAAAACTAAAGATGTTAGCTTCACATTGATGGATATGGATATACTATTTTCTTATGTATGAGAAAATAAGATAATGGGGAAACTGACATATAGACATCAATTTATTAGAACACTAGCAGAGCCCGGGAATGAAATTGTTGCTTATTGGTACTTGGAAACTTTCACGATAATTAAAATGGGGATTAAATGAAAAAAATTCACACAGCGAATATACCACGTTATTGTTTCACTGTTATATACACAGATATACATTGACGCATGTCAGTCGAAAAGTGAAAGTGTAATAGTAATACTTACTTTAACACTCAATGGTTTTACACTTTTGTATATGACATGTACATACTATTTATGTAAGTGCTTCTTCATATACTATGTTTTCTGTCTTGCCATGTTTATCACTGAGAATGTAGAGGTTCTTTTCATCTCCAACTCTAGAACATCCAACATAC
>NC_068991.1:42067525-42069407 GCF_001194135.2 Octopus bimaculoides | reverse complement strand
TTATTTTTAATTAAAAAAATCAAATGAAGAGCCTAAGATTTATCCGAGGTCAAATAATTCACACATCACAAGTATGGAAGCATTTGGTGAAGTCGATTTCACGTGAAAAGCGATTACACACACATCTGTTTTATATATAGTATAGATTTAATTAAAAAAATCAAATGAAGAGCCTAAGATTTATCTGAGGTCAAATTATTCATGCATCACAAGTATGGAAGCATTTGGTGAAGTCGATTTCACGTGAAAGCGATTACACACACATCTCTGTTTTATATATAGTATAGATATAGATAGATAATACAATTCTGAACAATATCATACTCCATTTCACCTACAATTGTTTCCATGCCAAATTAAATCAATTTGAGAAATTAAATTAAATTAAATTAGATTAAATTTCCATATCGAATATCGTTAATTGGGTATTTCTTCAGGAGATTTTGATAGAAATGAGCTAACGCATTGTCAGGAGGAAACTGGTCACATTCCTAGAAGATAATGACTTGCTACCTGACATCCAGCATGACCTCTGCTCAGAATGAAGCTGCCTTACACAGCAGCATTATAACTGGGTGTTGAAACAAGCAATGAATCACTCAAAAGTAGATGTGATATAACTTGATTTTGCAAAAGCCTTTCATAAAGTTGACCATGGGGTGACATATCACAAGCTAAAGAGACTTGGCGCAGTCAGAAAACAGGGAGAGTGGTTGCATAACTTCTTAAAAGACAGGGAGCCAAGCTGTGGAAGCCAACAGAGCCTTCTCCAAGGAGACAGTAATAGCAAGTGGAGTACCTCAGGGAACTGTTTTAGGGCCACTGCTGTTTATGATAGTTGTTTCAGAGATGCCATCAGTTACACAGACAATACACTTACTAGCTATGCCATCAACACAAAAGTAGTACAAGTAGTCAAAGAATCTTTCGATACTTATCTTCTATATGCCTTTTATAAATGGGCTGAAGAAAATCACATGCAATTTAATGTAGTAAAATTCAAAGCCCTCCACTATCAGCTAGCTTGTGCTAACATGTTGCAACAAAGAAACTTTGGACCAAAAGGAGTGACACTGCCAGAGTTGAGTACAGTGCATGATCTGAGGATTGATATAAGTAACAACACCTTGTTTCATGTGCATTTTACCACAGTGTTGGCAATGTGCAGGCAAATGGCTGGAGGGATTCTGAGAACGTCTAGAAAAAGGAATGAGAAAACTATGCTGGTTCTAGAGAGAATATTTGTTCTCAGCCATCTGGGCTACTGCTGTCAGCTGTTGGCACCCTGTAATGTCAAATTAATAGCAGAACTTGAGGCAGTTCAGTGGAAGATTGCATTAATAGAACAGGGAAGATTGCATTAATAGAACAGCTGAATTACTGGGAGAGACTGAAAGAGCTACAACTCTACTTCCTGGAGCGAAGGCAAGAGAGATATACAGTAATATACATATGGAAGATCTTGGAGGGGTTAGCACCAAACTTAGGCATTGAAGGCTATACCAACCCTCAAACTGGACATCATTGCACTATTCCAAAAGTACCAGCTATCCTATCCAGAATGAGGATCATGTGCTGCAGTAGCTTGGGATTCAAGGGTCCACAGCCATTTAATGCTTTGCCAAAACATCTGAGAGGTCTGCATGGAATAGGGGTAGATGTTTTCAAGAAACAACTTGACCTCCTACTGTCCAAGGTCCCAGATGAACTTAACATCATGGCAATGAACTCAAAAGAGGGCAGAAATATCAAACTCCCACCTTCACTAAAAGCCAGTCACAAAAGAATGGCTATTGAAAAGGTGATAAGATTGATGGTGTCCCAGCATGGCCATTGCCTTTGATCTGAAACACACAAAAGAATATATATATATATATATATA
>NC_068991.1:42058957-42067443 GCF_001194135.2 Octopus bimaculoides | reverse complement strand
ATATATATTTGATTGTTTTTCCTCTTGTCTGCTTGTTTGTAAACAATGTCACCACTAACAGAGTTGTCAATTGCTTGCTGTCTTTTGTGAGAACATGTCTGGATTTCCTGAAATGTCTTCATGTTGCACAGTTATGGAGAACTGGAAATAAACTACACCTTAAGGACAAGCTTTTTTTTGTTTAGAAAGATTGTGTCACATGTCAAGATGTGTCAAATCATCTAGACTGGCTTTCATGATGAACTGCAAGTAAATGGAACTGTTAGTGAAATCACTGTTTGCAATCAACAAGTGAATGTAAGTATAGGTAAGGAAATAGAAAGTTACACACACACACACACACACATATGCGTGTATATGATACAACTGTTTCTAATTTAAGCATAAGGTCAGCATTTTTGAGGGAAGGATTCTAGTTCGTTGCATCGACTCCATTATTTGACTGGTACTTTATTTTATCAATCCCAAAAGGATGTAAGGCAAAGCTGTCTGCAACAGGATTTGAACTGAAGATGTAAAGTACCAGAAAAAATAAACTAACAGTTCTGCCAATCCACTGCATATAATATTAGGTTGTCTGGAAAGTTCTGAGCATTTTTTAATATGCAAAGAGAGATATAAATAATTGACCTTTCAATAAATTTTATCTAATAAAATAATTTCCATTATCATTAATGACCTTTTCCCATCTATCAGGCAATTTAAATATTCCATCAGCATAAAATTTGACTGGTTTTGAAGAAAAAAATAATGTTATCTAGATGCATTTTGACTCCATCTAAATCATTAAATGTGTTTCCTTGCAATGGTTTCTGTAGAGACAAAAACAAGTGGTGGTCAGATGGCGCAATATCAGGAGAATATGGTGGATGGGGTAAGAGATCCCAGCCAAGTTCATGTAACATTGTTTGGGTAGCCAAAGACACGTGGTTGGGCATTGTCTTGTTGGAACACTACCCCTTTCTTGTTGGCAATCTCCAGCCTCAATTCTTTAATTTTTTGTTCAATTTAGCCAGCTGACGACAGTACACATCAGAATTAATGGTCTGGTTTTGTGGGAGAAGCTCATAATAAATAATGCCCTTATGATCCCACCAAACACAAAGCATAGCTTTTTTTTGGCATGGATATTTGTCTTTGGTTGTTGTTGTTTGGGGGGATCCTTATGCAAACTCCAGGATCTATTTTGCCCTACATTTTCGTACACAATCCATTTTTCATCTCCAAAAAAGGCATGCTTTCATACCGTTTCAAAAGCATATCACAAATGGAATACTGGTCCAATCAATTATTTTCTGAGAGTTTCTGATGAACTAGTACATTATAGCAAGAAATGTATACTAGCTTCACTAGGTGTTCATGAACCGTACTTTTAGAAACTTCTAACTCCTTGATTTTTGTCTTCAAAACATTTGCATCCAATTTTGAAGGTCTTCCACTGCGACTGTCATCTACCAAGCTAAACTCTCCAGCTTCAAATTTTGCAAACCACCTTCAAACAGTTGATTCACCTACAGCATCACCACCATAAACTTCACAAATTGTTTTGCAAGTTTTTGCAGCATTTTCTTCTTTTTTAAAAAAGAAAAGCATTACAATACGAATATGAAATTTTTGGCTATCCATTTCAAATGTCAATAAAGTGTAACTGGAATGAAAGATAAATTTATTTTTAGTCTGGAACAAAGAAGAGATTCGCTACCACTTCAAGCAATGCCAAAGTTTTAACTATGTTATGTTTCAGGTATGTTCAATGAAGCATTAAAAGATAAAGATTTAGCTTAAAAATGCTCAGAACTTTTCAGACAATCTAATAATAATAAGACCCAAACAGTCATAAATTATTATTACCTTTATTCTATTTAACATATTGATTTCAAATTTTGGCACTAGGCCAGCAGTTACATGGACTTAAATAACTTTATTAATAAAGAACAAGATGATTCTTTACTTCAAAGTTATTGGATGTCAGTAATGGGAGCTTACTGCTCAACATAAAGGGTTTGGCTGACATAAATACCATTGGTAACTATGTCTCCAGCCCTGAGGAGCTATATACAGCAGTTTACTCCAATCTCTACCAATTACATCAGTCATGAATGGATGTGTGAAAGAGCCATCTTAGCTCCAACAAATGCCACCGTCCAAGCCCTAAACACGTCTGCTTTGTCAACTTCCTACCCAAGAGCGATGCTATGCTTTGGTTGATTCACTTATTAATCCAACACAAGTAATGTTTTTCCAAACAGAGTTTTTAAACTCACAAGAACCATTGGGATTGCCACCACATAAACTTAGCCTTAAACTTAGTTGTCCTATTATACGCTTGAGAAATTTGGACCCTCCTCAGCTTTGCAATGGCACACATTTGGCTGTTGAGCAAATGTTGGATAACATTCTTGAAGCCACAATCATCACAGGAAAAGGTACTGGCGAGTCTGTTTTTATTCCCTGAGTTCCACTTATTCTGACTGACTGCGTCTTTCCAATGAAAAGAGTCCAATTCCCCATTCAATTAAGCTTTGCTATGACCATTAGCAAAGCCCAGGGGCAGTCACTAAAAGTGGTTGGGCTGGCCCTTAATACACCATGCTTTTCATACGGAGAGCTGTACGTGGCATTTGCTAGTATATATATATATATATATATATATATATATATATATATATATATATATAAAGATACGCACACACCCATATACACTTCTATACATATACACATACTAGTGGTTACATAGTCTTATAAATGACAGTTTGGCAGAAACATGTGCTCCATGCAAGCAGGAAAAATGGACATTAAAATGATGATGGTATTGGTAAATTCAAGTTATTGCTATTTAGGTATATTTGTAGTAATATTATCTTTAAGAAACTATAATTTTATATATTTTGTACTTCATTCAATTAAACAGTTATTCTTTGTTTAATGAAGATGATGTTTTATTTTTTTTCAATACTGGAAAAAATCTGTTTTAAGGAAAAATCTGATTTAAGAAAAAAACGTTTTATGTTGATTTTTATGTAGTTGTTTATGTATTCATTTAATTGTTATTTTGCAGAAGTGGTTATATTGGTCCTTTGGTAGTGTTTGGATTTTTCCTTGTTTTTAGCTTCATCAACCGTTTTATCATGTCTAGCGTGGTGTATTACGTGTATAAAAAAGAAAAACTCGAAGGAGATTTTAGGTGAGTCTAAATTACTACAAAGTCTGACATTAAAATTTGTACCATTTTTCTTTTGTTTTTCTGAAAATGTATTCCATTTTATATGTTAGGCTTACTATACAACCTTGATTTGCTGGGGAAGTTCTGGTTTAGAAACTCTGTACAAAGTATCAGGCTAGTTTGTTAGCTCATCTTGAGAAAAAAGTAACTTTTGACATACTGGTGAACTTTTAAAACTTCATAAGAATGACTGTTATGGTTTACACTTTGTTTACTTTCAGTAGCAAATGTGTTTCCTCTCTGATCTATACAAGAGAAATATCATCTTCCTAGGTTATATTTCTCCACATACTTCACATTGAAAGTCCACAATGCCAACTCCCTCCACCCAAGTGGGTTTGCTCGTGTTTAGACATTGTTTACAAATGTTTAGATATCTGTCCTTTTGACCATCTCAGTTTGTCAGATGGATAAAAATGTAAAGTCTGATGGCGTAATGATGAAATACTAACTGGCCTCCTCTTCCCTTCTCTTGACAGAAGTTTCTTTCATTTTCTTTCTCTCATACTATTTCTTTATCTTGCCTTCTCTTTTTGTAACCACCTCAGTCTAGTTCTTAGTAGACACCCACAGAAAGACGCATGCACAAGTGATTTTATAGCATTTGAAGATGATAAACATTTATTCTGATTTGAATTCATTCTCTCTAACAATACACTTCTTGTCTTGCTAAACGTTATGTTAACACATCAAGGATAATGTAAATTAGCTAATTCTAAAATTGTCACCGAGTCACTATCAGAACTAGAGGAAAAGTTTCAGGTGTGGAAGCAAGGATTAGAATCGAAGGGCCTTAGCTAAAACCAAAGTCTTAATAAGTAGGAAGGCAGACAAACCACAAATCCCTTCAGGTAGATGACCCTGCTCAATCTTTAGAAAAGGCGTAAGTAGAAACTCCATAAGATGTACCCAGCGTAAGCTATGGACACATAAGAGATGCAGCAGTATCAAAGGAAGGCTAACTGGGAAGATAGTTTTTGTATGTGGCAAATGCTCAGGTGCTATAAACACTGAAAATGTGCAGAGAGCAGCTTCTGTCACATTCCAGGGAGAAAAACTAGAAGTAGTTGATAGCTTCTGTTACCTCGGGGACCAAGTCAGTAGTGGGGGTGGATGCTCTGAAAGTGTAGTTGCTAGAATGAGAATAGCCTGGGTAAAGTTCAGAGAGCTCCTACCTCTGTTGGTGACAAAGGGCCTCTTGCTCAGAGTAAAAGGTAGACTGTATGACGCATGTATACGAACAGCCATGCTACATGGCAGTGAAACATGGACCATGACTGCTGATGACATGCGTAAGCTTGCAAGGAATGAAGCCAGTATGCTCCGCTGGATGTGTTATGTCAGTGTGCATACACGACAGAGTGTAAGACCCTGAGAGAAAAATTGGATTTAAGAAGCATCAGATGTGGTGTGCAAGAGAGATGACTGCGCTGGTATGGTCATGTGTTGCAAATGAATGAGGACAGCTATGTATAAAAGTGTCACACCCTAGCAGTTGAGGGAACCTGTGGAAGAGGTAGACCCAGGAAAACCTGGGATGAGGTGGTGAAGCACGATCTTTTGAACATTGGACCTTACCAAGGCAATGACTAGTTACCAAGACATTTGGAGATATGCTGTGCTTGAGAAGAGCTGACAAGCCAAGTGAGACCATAGCCCATGGCCTATGCCAGTGGGTGTAACCAGCCCAGCCCACTTATGAGTACCCCTCATTCATTGGACAATAAACTTTGCTTGCGAAGACCTATTGTGGCAAGTAAAATCAAATCAAAATCGCTGACGTGGCTGATGACAGTACTGCCGGATTGGCACTCATGCCAGTGGAACATTAAAAGCACATCTGAGTGTGATTGTTGCTAGGACCATGGATTGGCTCCCATGCCGGTGGCATGTAAAAAGCGCCATTTGAGCATGAACATCATTACCAGTGTCACCCTACCAGCACATGTGCCGGTGGTACGTGAAAACCAACATTTGAGCATGGTCGTTGCCAGTGCCGCCAGACTGGCTCCCATGCAGGTAGCATGTAAAAAACATCTTTTGAGCGTGGTCATTGTTAGAACTGCCTGACTGGCCCTCGTGCTGGTGGCACGTAAAAGTACCCACTACACTCTCGGAGTGGTTGGCATTAGGAAGGGCATCCAGCTGTAGAAACTTTGCCAGATCAGATTGAGCCTGGTACAGCCTCTGGCTCACCAGTCCTCAGTCAAACCGTCCAACCCATGCCAGCATGGAAAGCAGACTTTAAACGACGATGATGGTGATGATGTTTTAGTGTGAGACTAGAAATATAATTCTTATATCAAATAAAGCCATATGCTCTAAGATGTCATAAATATTCTATGAATTTAATTCAGTAAAAATAGTTAATCTTTTTATTTCGTTTAGATGTATTTATGTTTCAGAGTTATACTAATTGAATCCATTCCTTTGTTTTATATATAAATATTGGCATGAAAATAAGAATTCTACAACCCCCACCCACCTAAATTAAAGTTCTTATTTAAATGAATATTGGCGTATTTTCTAACCAGGTTTAAACACATGCAGATAAGAGTCAATTCTGAACCAATGGCCTTTTACCAATCAGGTGCAACTGAATATTTAAAATCAAACAGTATATTATTTGAGCTCTTACGAAGTCAGTACAGAGTTGCACAGAAGAATTATTTACTCAATTGTAAGTATGATGTTGCTTATGTTGTTGTTGATTAGCTAAATTCTTTACCCCCATTTGAGTGAACATGGTTGTAGACAATTGGTGATTCTAATGCCTTGAATGTTCCACCCTCAACTTGGTATGGAATCTTGGTAAACACTGTGACATAGATGATAATGATGTTTCACTACTTTGACATTGTTGTATGCACTTTTTCTCAATCTTCTTAAGAACAACAGTCCTATAGAAACTTCTCTCTTACTGTATCCTTTTCCTCTGCCTTCTACCGAGAAGGTCAAGTTAACTATGAGCTACATTTAACTTCATAATTACTTTTTTTTTATGGGATTACAGAAATAAAAGTTTACAAGAGTTATAGTTGCTGCACACATCCTTCAGACTAGACAACAAACAAAACTCAATTCTGGAATCATATTGACAATGAATTTAGTGACCCAATTCAGTTAGATTATTCATTTGACTGCAGCTCTCAGAAATACTTGGGAAAGGCTACAGCATCAGTGAGGCCCTTTACAACATAAAACTGTGATAATTATCCAATAAGGCTGCAACAGTAGGAGGGTGCCTTACAATCTAAAATCACAACATCAGTAGAGCCTCTTATAACTTAAAATCTTGATTTTTCAGAATAGATGCATCATCAGTGGGTCCTTTTGAACACCAAACCTGGATTAATTGTCCAAAATTGTTAGAACATGAATAAGGGCCTTAACCTGCTGAATAAAGATAAAATATAAAGTACAGTAAAAAATAAATATATTACTAAAAGCTTCAATAGTGATGAAGGTTATGAGCTATTGCTCATAAAAAATCCATCTTATTTTTGGTACTATATTGCTCAGTAATTATCTGCAGCCATTTGTTTATATCTTTATACTTTTTTTGGTCTTGCATATCTCACCTTGATCCAATTCAACCTTTCTCAGTTGTGCCAAATGTTCTTCCCTTTTCAGTGCAGTAATTAACTTCCATAGATTTGTTTGTGTGCAAGTTAAAGAACTTTGTAGTTTTTAGTGCGAGGCATATCTGATTTTATTCTAAAGTGGACGTTACAACTATCAATAGGAAACAAAGGAGAAATTCTTCATTGTTTAATTCCTCTACCTTGTGTGCATCCTATGTAGAGGTAAAAAAGCCAGTGCTGGAAAACATCAGATTTTAATGCTAAGCTCATTAATATGATGGTATCTTTCCTTAAAGCCAAATTCACATACACTTTGAGATAGATGAGAAAAAAAAAACAAGAGATGGAAGCTCTAGGCAACACAGATAAAATGCTATTAATGTGAGCTTTTTCAAAATCCATCATAATGTTTCCAGGGCTCAGTCCTTGATGTAATTCATTTAGCTTATGAAAAAAGTGGGTGTAAGTTTCTTGATTCTTGTTTGGAAGTAATGCAAACAATTGTGGAACACTGAATGAACCCACTTGAATATGAAGTATATATAACTGATAAAATATTGTTGAGGAGCACTTAAAAGTTCCATCACCTGCCTAGTGTTTTACAGGACTTAATTTCGCATTCCAGAAGTCAGGTAGATTTATTGGCATTTTGTTTCTGTGTTTCATATATATAATTCTTGTCATTTGCAAATTTCTTCCTTCTGCAGATTCTGTTAAAAACATGAGGCATGGTGTATGTATATTTCCTTTTTAAATAACAAATGAGGCAGGGATGGATCATGGGTAAACCTTTAAATAAAACACCTGAATGGATGACCAAAATTATACTTTCAGTTAACTAAATTACTCTGTAAATAAACAACCGAATAGGTGACTGAAATGATACAGGGAGTCAGATTATCTAGAACCATATATATATGTGTGTGTGTGTGTGTATGTGTGTGAGAGTGAGTGAGAGACAGGCTTCTTTCAGTTTCTGACTACCAGATCCACTCATAAAGCTTTGGTTGGCCTAAGGTTATAGTGGACACTTGCTCAAAGTGCCAAGGAGTGGGACTGAACCTGGAACCATGTGGTTAGGAATCAAGCTTCTTACCACACAACCGTACCTGCACCTATAGGTAGGTAAGTAAGTTCATGGAAGTTTGAAAGCAGACTGGTAAATGAATAGCGATGGGAATAGAGGTTAATAGAATGAGTGATGAACACAGGCAGAGGTGTGGTCAGTCATGAACAAGTCATCTTTTAACATCCATGTGCCATGCTGGCATGGATTGGACAGTTTGATAGGATGTGTCATGCTTGAATGTCTGTTTTGGCATGGTTAACACAACTGAAAGCCTTTCCTAATACCAACCACTTTACAGTTGACTGGGATCATAGCCTTGCAAACAACATGGTGACCTCACCAGAGCTGTTGCCATGAAAAAGCACTGCCTATTCTCTGTAATGAGGTTGGTACCAGAAAAGATGTCCAGCTGTAGAAACCATGCCAAAGCAGACATTGGAGCATGATGTCATTCCCAGAGCTGTTGGATCTCTCGGATTCTATCAAATCATCCCAGCATGGAAGCTGGTTGCTGAAAGACAGTGACAATGATGGTGATTCTTTTCACTATCTATGACACACACACACACACACACACACACACACACACACACACACACACACACACACA
>NC_068991.1:42053725-42058457 GCF_001194135.2 Octopus bimaculoides | reverse complement strand
CACACACACACACACACACACACTAATGCCATACCTTCTCAAGTCATGCTGACTCATAAGGGCCGGTTTCCCAGTTTCTTTGGTGTATAAATTCCCCACCTGGATGGGATGCTAGCCCATCACAGGATTACTCATGTTTGCCATCTGACTGTACTGGAACAACATGAAATGAAGTGTTTTGCTCAAAAACACAACTCGTCAATCGGTCCAGGAAGCAAAACCACAATTTTACGATCATGAGTCCAATGCCCTAACCACTGACCCACGTGCTTCCACTTTTCAGATTATAATATATTGGTTTCACATTTTGGCACAAGGCCAGCAAGTTACCAAATTTAGGCACAATGCCAGCAAGTTACATATGCACATCAATGAGCTACCCAAATTAAATCCACTGTTCACCAAGTTACAAATTTTTTCACCATGTATTGTGTATAAAAGATTCTAGGTCCAGCCCTCCAATGCTCGAACATAAAACAGAATGCATGCACAACCAGTGAAACTATGTGACAAATATTTAAATTTTTTCCAGTTTTTGTCAAGATGTCGGACTATATTGGTATAATACTAAATTATATCATTCTTGCCATTCCAATATTTGCTGGTTTCTATAATGACTTGTCTGCTGCAGAATTATCTTCAGTCATAAGTAAGGTATGTTCGAAAAAAACAATTTCCTTTTCCTATGTTTCATACTTGTTGTTACTGTTGCTGCTTCTTTTTTTTTTTTTTCAACTTGATAACTTGATAAATGTAAGTCATTGAAAATGTAGCCTGGAGCTTACTACACTATAGAAAATGGAACTGGTTTTACAAATAGTAAAAATGTTAAAATAATATTTTTAAAAATAGCTAGGTTCCAATTGTTGTTGTTGCTGGCACTCTATCGGTTACGACGGCGAGGGTTCCAGTTGATCCGATCAACAGAACAGCCTGCTCGTGAAATTAACGTGCAAGTGGCTGAGCACTCCACAGACACGTGTACCCTTAACGTAGTTCTCGGGGGAGATACAGCATGACACAGAGTGTGACAAGGCTGGCCGCTTTTGAAATACAGGTACAACAGAAACAGGAAGATAGAGTGAGAGAAAGTTGTGGTGAAAGAGTACAGCAGGGATCGCCACCACCCCATGCTGGAGCTTCCTGGAGCTTTAGGTGTTTTCACTCAATAAACACTCACAACGCCCGGTCTGGGAATCGAAACCGCGATCCTACGACCGCGAGTCCGCTGCCCTAACCACTGGGCCATTGCGCCTCCACCCTAGGTTCCAATAGATATAAAAGAATGTATACATTCTTGAAAGGAGCATCTATGAAGACCATTGATTCTCAACAAGGGTCCATATGGCCTTGTGGGTCCACATAAGAATTTGTTTACACGTAATAAATTGGTTATATTTCTACAATGCACAAAATATTTTAACAATTTTGTTTATACAATTCTTAATAATATTCAATTATAAAAAAATAAGATTTTTTAAAACATTGGATAGCTAGGAGGATACGTCCAAGTAAAATAGAAATCAAAGGAGTCCATAGGTAAAAAGTGGTTGAGAAACACTGATGTAGACTTTTTAGCATAAAAATGGAGGGCAGATATGTCTTTTAAAAAAAAAAACGTCCCACTGGTCATGAATGACCATGGAATTGCACCTAGAAAGTTACCCTCCAAGGCACAAGTCACCCATGCATACCAGCCTCTTCTCTCCACACCACCAATGTTACCCAAGGGGAAGGCAAAGGCTGATACACCTTGGTACCAGTGATGTTGCAGCTCATTTCTACAGCTGAGTGAACTGGAGCAATGTGAAATAGTGTCTTGCTCAAGAACTCAACACAGCCTGGTCTGAGAATCAAACTCACTGCCTCATGATTATGAGCCCACCACTCTAACCACTGAGCCACGTGCCTTCACAATGTTTTATAATAGTTAACAAAAATAATAATATAAAGCAACATGTTAACTATAACGTTTTATAATAATTAACATTATAGTTAACATGTTGCTTTTTGTTTGTTTATTTTTTTGTAAAGTATAGCTATTTAATGAAGCCAATGCTTATAGAGCTAGAAATACTGTCTACTACTGATTCCTCAATTATGAAGTGGAAATTGTTAAGCAGAAGACTTAGACAAACAGATATGCTTTGTTAATGATGACACAAACTATAAACTGTTGTAATTGTAAGGTCTGAAATTGCCACTGTGTCTATTTTTTTTTTATTATTATATTTTTGTCAAACCATCTTTTGCTTACACCTAAAAGCACCTGTGCTTGTTTCACATAAAAATCATCCAGCACACTCTGTAAAGTGGTTGGTGCTAGGAAGGGCATCCAACCATAGAAACCATGCAAAGACAGACAATTGGAGCCTAGACAGCTCTCTGACTGGCCAGTGCATGTCAAACTGTCCAACCCATGCCAGCATGGAAAGCTGACATTAAATGATGACACACACACACATACACACGCACGCAAACATGTGATGGACTTTTTTCAGTTTCTGTTTATCGGGGTGAATGCTCTGAGAGCGTTGCCACTAGAATAAGAATAGCCTGGGCAAAGTTCAGAAAGCTCCTATCTCTGCTGGTAACAAAGGGTCTCTTGCTCAGAGTGAAAGGTAGACTGTATGATGCATGTGTTTGAACAGCCTTGCTACACGGTAATGAAACATGGGCCATGACTGTTGAGAAATGTAGCTAGTATGATCCGCTGGATGTGTAATGTCAGTGTGAGAGCGCTGAGAGAAATGCTGGACATAAGAAGTATCAGACGTGGTGTACAAGAGAGACAATTGCGCTGGTATGGTCATGTGCTGCATATGGATGAGGAGATCCGTGTGAAGAAGTGTCACACCCTAACAGTGGAAGGAACCTGTAGAAGAGGGAGACCCAGGAAGATATGGGATGAGGTGGTGAAGCACGACTTTCGAACGTTGGGCCTCACAGAGACAATGACAAGAGACAGACCTTTGGAGATATGCTGTGATTGAGAAAACCTGGCAAGTTAAGTGACATCACAGCTGTAGCCTATACCAGTGTTGCATAACCAGCCCATCTAAAAGTACCCTTGAATCATTGGGTGTGCTGTGCTTGAGAAGGCTTTTTGAGTCAAGTAAGATCAAAATCAAATCAAGATCAAAATCAAAATGGGAATTGTAGTTGTGGCTGATGCCAGTGCCGCCTGACTTGCACCCATGCTGGTGGCATGTAATAAGCACTATTCAAGCATGGATTGATGCCAGTGCCGGTGGCATGTAAAAAACACTCACAACTCTCTCAGAGTGGTTGGCGTTAGGACGGGCATCCAGCTGTCGAAACCTTGCCAGATCAGATTGGAGCTTGGCGCAGCCTACTGGTTTACCAGTCTCTAGTCAAACCGTTCAACCCATACCAGCAAGGAAAACAGATGTTAAACGACGACGGTGATGCCTTGTCACAAAGTTGACTGACATAGCTTTGAGTAGCATTTTAGGTGTTATATAAGAAAACAGGGTGAGACACCATCTCACAGATCACAGCAATAAGACTTCTGGATGACTACCAGGTGTTCATTTTGTCAACTTTTATTGATGCCCAATGAAGTTTCTAGAAAGGTTTATTTGGCTGAAGTTCAGCATGTCAGTTGTTACAATTCAGCTAATGCTGACTGGCCAAACTGTTTGTGTAGGCATTAATCTCTTTTATGGCAACACAATTTTTTTATAACTGGCTTTGTTTTATTTAGAAATATACTTATGTTGAGGTTCTCAGCTAGAATTCTGAGCAAGGCTTTTTCAAATCTTGGCAGAAGCCTCACTGCATATGGAAGACTGGAAAGGAAGAACTAACTTTTACCTGTGTCCAAACTCCCTATGTATTAAGAACACCACTTGTATAATGGTGATGCTCATGTACAACTCTCACTTGATGTCAAGACCAGGTGACACACACACATCCACAACACACGCATATATACACACACCTATATATGTATATATATGGCTTATATCTGCAGCCATAGGGAGCTTTGTTGCCTTTGTCAGCTTATTAAGATAGTGCTTTTGTGGCTAATGAGTCATTTTGACTATTATTTCTAGCAATGCTGGCACCACTTTGTACCCCCTGTCACTTTAGTGACATCTATAAATTTGCCTTTAGGTTAAATTGCGAATAAACCACCCAAATTGTTTAAAGCTTTCACTTCTATCGTTTTTGAAATCAGCTCATGTTTTCAGCGGTTTTTCTTATAAGTTGATGCGGTGAGTTGAACTTAACTCTAGGTGTAGTAAGAGCCACTGATGGGAATTAAGATGCTTTATATCAAAATTCAAAATCATTGGTGATATGGCTGTATCTGCAAAAGTAGGAAGCTTTGTCTCCCTTGTCAGCTTATTAAGATAGTGCTGTTGTGGCTAATGAGTCATTTTGACTCTTATTTCTGTCAATGCTGGTACCACTTTGTACCCTCTGTCACTTTAGTGACGTCTATAAATTTGCCTCCAGGTTGTTAAATTGTTAATAAGCCACCCATATTTTATATATAGGCGCAGCCGTGGCTGTGTGGTAAGAAGCTTGCTTCCCAACCACATGGTTCCAGGTTCAGTCCAACTGTGTGGCACATTGGGCAAGTGTCTTCTACTATAGCTTCGGATTGACCAAAGCGTTGTGAGTGGATTTGGTAGACAGAAACTGAAAGAATCCATTATATGTATATATATATATATATATATATATATATATATATATATAT
>NC_068991.1:42043403-42051851 GCF_001194135.2 Octopus bimaculoides | reverse complement strand
ATATATATATATATATATAGGACCCCCTTTCGTCATGAATGACCATGGAATTGCACCTAGAAAGTTCCCTTCCTAGGCACAAGTCTGGGCAAGGTTGTTTTTATAGAAGACCAGCAATCGCCCATGCATACCATCCTCCCCTCTCCATCCCACTGATATTATCTAAGGGAAAAGCAATGGCAGATACAGCTTGGCACCAGTAACATCGCTATTCATTTCCAAAGATGAGTGAACTGGAACAATGTGAAATAAAGTGTCTTGCTTGAGAGCACAACACACAACCTGATCCAGGAATTGAACTCACAACCTCATGGTTGTGAGCCTGGTGTTCCAACCACTGAGCCATGCACCTTCATATATATACACAATGAGTGTCTTCTAGTTTCCATCTTCCTAATCCACTTACAAGGCTTTGGTCAGCTTAGGGTTATAGAAGACAGTTACTCAAGGTGCAATGCAGTGAGATTGGACCCAAAGCCTTGAGGCTTGGAAGTAAACTTCTTAACCACATAGCTATGCCTGCACCTGTATATAATTTTACATATCTATTTTTTTTTTTTTCAGAATGCCTTCATTATAATATATTTAATAAACAACTTCACCAGACTAATTGATTTGTCTGTGAATGCTGCTATGACAGCTGGTCTTGCTCACCGGTGAGAAGTATTTCTAATTGTTGCTGTATTTTTTTTTTGTTTCATATGAAACCCATTTTTTGCTTACATTGAATTGTATAAACTAAAATTTCTTTTATATTTGTAATCTATTATGCTACATACAGTCACACTTAAATCATCTATCATCATTACTACCCATGTCATTCTTGTTATCTTCATCATCACCACCACCACCACCATTATTATCATCATCACTACCACCACCATAATCATAGTCACCATCAGCGTTATCACTACCATTGTTATCATTGCCACCACCACCACCACCACCACCACCACCATCACCACCACCACCACCACCACCATCATCACCACCACCACCACCACCACCACCACTATCATCATAATCAGTATCACCACAACCATTGTCAGTTGTTGTCTTTACCAGCATCGTCATCAACACCATCACCTTCACTACCATTATCATCATCATCATCATCATCTTCACCACTATCTTTTATCTTCTTTTTGTTCAGTCATTAGACTGCAGCTATGCTTGAGCATTGCCATGAAGCATTCTTAGTTGAATGTGGTTGGGCAGTGAACTTCTTAAGCACATATCCATACCTGCACTTAATATATGAAAAAGTCTTAAGCTTAACTATTAACCACTGTGCAAAAAAGATAACACACTCTGACATGGAAATACAATGTCAGTTATATATTAGCAACAGAGAGGTTAGATTTATTCCCATTTAATTGTGGATGTTCTGTTAGAATAAACTTTACTGTGGTAGATAGCATGAGAAAAACTTGTATTGCTTGTTTATGTTGCCAGCAGGGAGATAACTCCCCACTAATCCCAGTTTCAAGATCACCAGATCACTTGATTTCGGAAGGAAGACTGAAACTATTTGAAGTGTTGTTTGTTTCTAGTTCACTATGTAGCTTTGTCTAGATTATTTGTTTCCAATAGAAACAGGTATGCGCTGGCAACAGCAAGGGCCTCAGGCTATATAAAATCTACCTCATCTAATTCTGTCTGAAGCATGTAAGCATAGACAAGTGGACATTACAATAATGATGATAAGGCCAATGATGATGATGATGGTGGTGATTGTGGATGGTAATTGGTTAAAATAAAATGTTTCTGATATTGCAGTGTTGGACTGCTGTTTGAAACTTTGCTTCAACTGAAGAACAGTGAGAAACCCTTGATAACCACGTATGCCAATTCAACAGAGAGAAGGTATTCTATGAGACAGGAAAAATTTTCTTTTTTTTATTTTCTTTTTTGGATCCTTCTTCCTTACTATTTTGTCTTTTCTGTAACCAGACTATCCTATTACTAACATTAGAAGTTTCTCACTTGATAATTTTGATTTTGTTTAACCCTTTAACATTCAAATTATTCTGTCAAGTGTAATACATAGTTATTCACATTCTCTTGAGTTCATCATGGATTATCTCATAGCTTTAAGATGTGATTGTTTATTTTAAGAAATGACATTGTTAGATTAGTGTGAGAGGCTGGATTTGACCAGTTTGAACATAAAGAGTATGATCAGTTTAAATGCTAAAGGGCTAACCAAACATTGAGGCATTGAACCAGTTAGGAGTTTGTTTTTTTTTTGTTTTTTTTTTGATCTGAGAGAATTTTAACTTTTATGTGGATGAAATGTAAATCTGTCTGCTTTAAAATGGGATTGAACTAATTTTTCCTATATCTAATATCTTCTTCAAAATAATATGGACTCAATATCATGTTTTATTATTTACATACATTTATTTATTTATTCATTCATATACCATTTCTATGTTGGTTGTATTTTCTGCTCTGAACAACATTAGAATTATCAAGTAGTCATTTGAATATATTCAATTTTTTTTTTATCATTTTCTGTTTTTAGTATTCCTTGATACATACATTTAAATTAAAACCAATGGAAGCCTAATTTGGTATAGATCAGTTAATGAAACAAAGATGTATGATGGTTATAAAATAAACTTTGCTGTATGGTTATATATCCTTCAAAATAACCGGAATTAAAAATGCAAAAAATGCTAAAAAAAAAAATCCATATACCTCCTATATAATAACTGAAGTTAAGAATTTAGATTGTTATAAAATGCATATAGTCTCTTTATAACAAGTTAAAAATGTAAAAAAAATTCATATACACTTTACTTTATAACTGGAGTTAAAAAATGTAACAAAAAGTGAAAAGAAGGATATTTGATTATAATTTAAATTATAAGTTCATTATTGACAGTTTTTAATTGTGTAGTGTCTGGTGGCAGTCATGACAGTCTTCACTTCAGTGTGAAAGAAAGAGAACAGGATTGTGATGCTACCATTGGCAGTTACATCTCCATTAAGAAACTCTAAGACAATCTCTATGTGCAGGAGCAGTTGATCTCAGCATTGTCAGTTAACAAAACACAAAATCAATTTTAAAGGGCAAATCGAAAATTAAAAATAACAAAACAACATAAGTCAAAAAGATGTACACATGGAATGTATTAGGGTGAAACTCAGTGTAAGATGGAGAAAAGAGTGGGTGTATAAACATTTCGAGCATGGCTCTTTGTGAGAAAGAGTAGAGAGAAAAGGTCTGGAGAGAAAGAAACAAGTCCAAGAAATGTATGTGTGGTTACATGGCCTACACATATATCAGATTGGACTTTGATATTTAAATCCCTTGCATGGCTCAGTGGTTAGAGCATTGGGCTCACAATCATGAGGTTGTGAGTTTGATTCTCAGACTGGGCTGTGTGTTGTGTTCTTGAGCAAGACACTTTATTTCACATTGCTCTAGTTCACTCAGTTGTAGAAATGAGTTGTGACATCATTGGTGCCAAGCTGTATCAACCTTTGCCTTTCCCTTGGATAACATCAGTGGTGTGTGGAGAGGGGAGGCTGGTATGTATGGGCAACTGCTGGTCTTCCATAAACAACCTTACCCAGACTTGTGCCTTGGAGGAGAACTTTCTAGGTGCAATCCCATGGTCATTTATGACCAAAGAGGGTCTTTATCCTCTACCCATTACATCATGTCTATACTACAGTGCTGGTGACAAGATATGAAATAGCAACATCTGATTGTCTGCTGCCTATTTACTTCAACCATTCATATGTTCTTATATGTCAGTGGAGGTTTTTGAAGGTTTGCAGGTTATTGTGGGGCTTCTCACAAGCTTTTCTGACCAGTTCATTCCAGTTCTAAAGGGTTCAAATCAGGTGATGAAGAGGTCAGGTGTCCTTATCTCCAAACCTGTTCCTAAACTTTTCCCTGAGAAATTTTTGAGCCACTGCACTTGTGTGATAAGGTGCCCCACCTTGCTGGAATGTAAACTTGAAGTTCTTAGTGATGTTGTTGGGGTTTCCCTCATTTCTTACCTTAGGATATTCAAAATGATTCCAGGTCTTTACATCTTTCAAAACCTGAACATAACAAATTTCTGTCAATTTCTCAGCCTTCTCAAAGGTGATCAATGGCATCTTCTTGCCATTACAGGCCACACAGGCAAAAATCATCACCTTGGCAAGGTTTTTGCTCTTGAAAATGACATTTTTGGCTCTCTCATGAGGAGGTGAAGCCAGAATGCAGCTCTTGCATCTATTTGTGTGCATATCGTGGGTGAAATTTTTCTCATCTGTGTAAGAGGTCACTCCAGGATTATGTTTCACTTGGTTCAAGATGATCTTCACCCTCTTCAACCTTCTAACCTTTGGTCCTGGAGTAACAAGGTGCCTCACAAGTTTTGGTATGATTTCATTTTCAAGTCTTCCGTCACCACTCTTAGAACTTTCCTAACCAAAACTCCTCTCTTACATGCCAAACCTCTTATGGATTGAGATGGATCTCTTCTGATTGATCTCTTCAATTCCAGATTGAAACAATAATCCCTCTTGTGGTTATGACTTCCTGATCCAGTTTTCCTTTCTACTATTTCCTCTTTCTCAAACTTATTCACAATTCTCTTGATGGTTCTTGAATGGACTTTGAAGATAGGAGCCAAGGTCAAGATGATCTTAGCCCTCTCAGCATTGCTCATTTGGGAAGACTTGGTGAGGCTGGTACCAAACGATTTCAACCTGTTCTCTTTCTAACAAAATATCTCAATGGGTTTCTTACAAAAACTGGTGTTAATATGGCCAGATAGATGTCTTAGCTGGAAAAATGGAAAATTGCAAATCGATTTGTTTATTGTTTATTGGTTTAAAAAAATTTTAACAATTTGTAAGCGTGACAATTTTGCTGTTACACCCAGTATGTATGTATGTATGTATGTATGTATGTATGTATGTATGTATGTATGTACGTATGTAGGTAGGTAGGTAGGTAGGTAGGTAGGTATGTATGTACGCACGCATGCATGCATCTATCTATCTATCTATCTATATATATATATATATATACACACACACACACACACACACACACACACACACACACACACACACACACACACACACACAAGACTAATACAGAGAGAACTCCTTCCTTGGCCTTATTTAGAACTGCAGTCAAAGCACATTGTGTGGCATATTTATTTGTAGTTAATGTTTGTTGTGTAGCTGTTAGCATGTTTGTTAGAGAATGTTGTAGACAGAGCCTATCACATTCACTTTATTGTTGATCTTGAATGGATTGCTTAAAAGTTGAATATAATTCATTAATGTTTTAGAAGCAGTTTTTGTTTTTGATATTTCCCAGATAGACAGCTATTTTTGTAAATATTTCCATTTTATTTTCAGATTTATAAATGACTGTTCTTTTTATAGATCTTCCCTTACAGAAGATTCCTTCAGTTGCTCAAATGTTGCTTTCAAAGTACAGAATGTTTCATACAACATACCTAGATCTAATGTGATTCTTTGTAAAAGTAAGTTTCCATATGTTGATTCAACTGTTTTTTTTTTCAATGGTAAGAAGCTTGCTTTTCAACCACATGGTTCCAAGTTCAGTCCCACCAAACCTTTGTGAGTGGATTTGGTAGATGAAAACTGAAAGAAGCCCATTGTGTGTTTGTGTGTGTATATATATATATATATATATATATATACTTATGTGTGCATGTCTTTGTGTGTCTGTGTTTGTCCCCCCACCACTATCTCTTGACAACTGATGTTGGTGTGTTTATGTACCCATAACTTAGCAGTTTGACAAAAGAGACCGCTAGAATAAGTATTAGACTTACAAAGAATGAGCCCTGGGGTTAATTTTTTCGACAAAAAAACACTTTAAAGTGGTGCTCCAGCATGGCCACAGTCAAATGACTGAAACAAGTAAAAGTAAAAGAATAGATAGACTAAATTCTGGTAGTAACAGGTACAATGGATTATAAAAAGGACTAGATGACACAATAGGGAGCCTCACTTGGCTGGCTAGAAACTGTGACCAGATCTCCCTCAGATCATGCTCAAATGTTGTAGAAAAGGAAGAAGACATTGGATACTCTGAGTAAAAAGACAGGGTGTGCACCTTTAAACATAGGTCTGCTTGTTTGGTTCCAACTTGAAGCTAAATACCAGTAACTAAACCAGATATTTTAAATCATCAAGATCAATAAATCATTGTGTAAGAACCTGAGCAGAGTTGATATTGCTTTCATTTCTCTATAGTAGGGAAAGTCAATAAAGATATATATACCAGTGATACACTGGTGTTACTGCAGTTGTCTATGCACACTATATTGCTTAGTTGATAGTAATCATTTAGCTTATTATACTGAATTCTTTAATATTGTACATTAAATATCTAGCATTGAAAGATTTCTTAGAAGTAGGGACATTTTGCTGTTGGTATATGGATTAATATGCCTTTGCAGGTATTGTCATAACCTTGCTCTTAGTCCTACTTGTCTCAGTATAACTGTTATTAATCTATTTATCTTAGTAGTTAACAGTTGACTCATGGTGGACTAACAGGCTTACCTGCAAGAAAATCCTCATCTATTCAGATACCATTTAGATTGGAATAAGAAACCTGCCTTTATGAGCAGATATGACTCAAAGAAAGGATGTGTGGTGGCCTTGTATTACAACAATACATATTTCAATGACACAAGCCAAGAATTGGGTTTTTGTTTTTTTTTCCATATTGCCACTAAGGAAGTCAAGGACACCATTTTTTCTTTTAATAAATCTCAGCAAACTTAGCACTTTTGCAAACACAACATTCATCAAGCTTTTGACAACATGATTACATTTCTTTCCTGTATTTCCATTCCATGCTGCATTGCACATTAATCTCTTCTTGGATGGTTCATTATCATATTGGTTTTTCTTTGAGATGTTTCTAGATTCTTACTTAACTTTCCACCATTTCTGGAAAGACAGAAGCTGTGAGAGGTCCCCCTTTGTTACCTTCTCTCGGCACAATGAATCTGACATGTCTTTGCATTGACACTGCTTGGGGTACTAGCAAGCCATTTGTATCTTATCACAAAAACAATCTCAGTACATGACTGGTAATTCATTTATTTACCCCTTCTCCCCACCAAAAAAAAAAAAAATAATGAAGAAAAAAGTTGGTCTAGGCAAGATTTGAACTTAGACTGTAGAGAGTTGGAACCAAATGTTGCAAAGTAATCTATCTGATTCTCTTATTATTCTGTGAATTCATTAATGTAATATATATAAATGTGTGTGTGTGTGCATGTGTGAGTATGTATATATGTATGTACGTATATATGTATGTATATGTATCATCTTCATCATCAATGTAATGTCTACATCCAAATAAAATTTATTGCCCAGAGAGATCTTGTAAGAGTTATTAAAATAATATAATATACTAATTATATAATAATATCATTGTCATCATCATCATCATTTGATGTCCATGTTCCATGCTGGCATGAGTTGCATGGTTTGACAGGATCCAGTGGACCTAAGGACTGCATTGTGCTCCAGTGTCTGCTTTGGCATGGTTTCTATGGCTGGATGCAATATTTGTTGGGTGCTTTTCTCATGGTACCAGCACTAGTGAGGCCACCATACTACTTGCAAGACTATGACTAGGATGGGAGAGAGTGACTTTATACCAGGAGAAAGAGGAGTAGAGACGGATAAGGTATGGAAGAAATGGGCCAGGGCAAAATGGGATTCTTACTGTCAAGAAGCTACATAACTCCTCACATTTTAGAAGTGAGTGTGGGATTGCTAATTATAAGATAATAGAGTATACTAATTATAATCAATTAGTGATTATACAAAAATGTTCTTTTATTTTCTCTTTCTTGCTTCTTTGAAAGACTTGACCTTTCAACTCCAAATCGGAACAAATGTATTATTAACTGGTGAAAGTGGATGTGGTAAAAGCTCCTTGTTACGAGTAATCAGTGGCTTGTGGCCACATGCATCAGGTAGGGTTTTGTTTTCTGTTTACTTTGCAATTATATTTGTATATTTGATGGATTTTTTTCTGCCCTTAACTCAAACCCTTTGTGTTGCATTCACTTTAGGCAAAATAGTTTATTATTTTGTTAGCTTTGGTCAAATGGATAACAATTAGAATGACAAAATCGAAAAGACAGGGACATTTGCTTCAACAATTCATGATCAAAGTCCAAGTATTCTGAGGGCGTCTGGCCTTTAAGTATACTCAAAAGAGCATAAAATATACACGTGTGTGTGTGTGTTTATGCTTTCACAATTGAGAAGGTGACTTACCAAATACAAATATTACATATACAGGTATTCCCCGCTTTACGACTAACTTGGGTTACAGGATTTCTCACTTACATATATTGTAAAAGATGATCAGCAATTTGGGGACATGACCTGCAATTTCACCTTATACTTGGATAAATTTAACAATTT
>NC_068991.1:42021563-42043185 GCF_001194135.2 Octopus bimaculoides | reverse complement strand
ATATATATACATATATCAATCTTCATCATCACCACTGTCTCTCACCAACACCAACACAACCACTATCAACACTAAAACCAATATGATGATTGCCATTTCCAACCCATGAACTTTTGAATATCAACTGGCAACTATAATAATAGTTTTAACATGATAGCAATGTCTTTAGCTGCATATGTTGTGTGTCAGCAGGGTGGTGTGTATATGTGTGTTAGTGTCTCCTTACCTTGACATCACCTGGTAGTTGTAAGCAAATGTTGCCATCATTCAAGAGGTGTCCATTTCCAATCTCTTGGGAAAACATAGCTGGTCATAAGAAAACCTGTTTCCTTACTTGGAAACAGGTGAGAGTTGGTGATAAGAAGGGCATTCAGCCATAGAAAACTTGCTGCATCAAATTCTGACTGATCCATGCAAGCATGCAAAAAGTGATTTTCAAATTGATGATAATAATGGTGATTGCCAAAACACTAAAGCTTGCAACATCTACAGTGAGAAAAATATAGGACAATCAAGAGAAAATTAGTCAAGTGCTCAAGAAGCTACTCCATGAACTGCTTTGACCTCAAAGATTATGTGTGAAGCTTAAAATGGAATAGCTGTCGGATGTATGGATTGAAGATCTGACTCGACAGTGGTAAATCAAAATCAAGATAAAAGTTTGTTTGATGATTTGCTGAAAAAGGAAGCTGAAGCATCGATAATGCTGATTTGAAAGGATTAAGAAGTGCTTGAATTTTTACACCATAAAAAGTGTCTGATGAAGGTGCTGATTCAGAAGCTGCTTCTGATCATCCTAAACAGCTGAAGAAAACAATTGCTGAAGGGGTCTACACACCAGAGTAAATATATAATCATCACGGTTATGTTTCCTCTCAATAAACTTTTCCATTTTGTGGGTAATTTAGTCTGTTAATATGAATTGTCTTGCACAGATCACTAACAGAGTCAAACTGAGACAAGTGACCAGTGAGCTGTGAAAAGTGACAGTGTGTCACATATTATCAGATTCTTTTGAGAAGTCTTTCAAAATTAATTGAAAAGATGAAAATTCTTGTCACTATATGAATGAAAAAAATTGAAATACAGCTGCAATATGTGAGGACATATTAAAAGATTTAGTTCAACATTTGTATATTTTAGTTCAATAGTTTATTTTTCACACTTATTAATGAAATGAAAACTGCTGAGGCTACAACCGAAATAAACTGAAACATAGTTATGCACTAAATGTGTCCATAAGACGTCAATTTTAAGGATAGATTGATGCTAATTTAGTTCTTATTCTTATGAAATTTCAGATTCAAAATTGAATAACACTGTCATTGTCATATAATTGAATGACACAACTACCTCTCATTCTTAGTTTAGAACTTAGTATTTAGTTTTTTGCCTCTTTGACATTTATATATGAACTTTATAGTGAATTTCAGTTTGTATTTTTCATATTTTGAAATATAATCTTACTTTTACGAGGCATACCTTATTACATCTTATGGTGCACCAGTGTGCCGCAGCACACGGTTTGGGGACCACTGCTCTAGTCAATGGATCAAGGTATGACGGCTCACTTCAAGATATATTATCTCAGAAGAACTTTCAAACAACTTACGAAAGCATTTCATAGGAAGATAAACCAACAGTTTGAGACTTCTGGAAAAAATTCAACATAATCATTGCTGTGGATAACATAACTGAGTCAACAGATGAAGTGATGCCCTCAACTTGAATGGTGCCTGAAAAAATATGTGACTTGGCTATATCCGTGAAATTACAAGCTTTCCACAAGTATAAAGTCTACAATAGTTTTGGAGAGATATTGTAATGCTTTCAAATGATATAGGATTTGAAGAAGTTTTAGAGGACGATGTGTTACTAGTGTCCCATAGAAAAAGTTTAGCTATTGAGGAGTTGATGGTATTTGTACAAGAACAAACTGGGAATACAAATGAAAATATGGAACTTCTACCAAGTTCACTTAAATTGACTGCAAAGAATATTGCAAAAAGTTTGGCATTTCTAGAAGGCCTGCAATTTTTTTGCTGATAATAACCCTAAGTGTGAATGTAATGTAAAAATTTCAAGGTGAGTTTACAATGAGTTCAGTTTCCACACTGTGATGTATTAAGAGATGATGTGCCATAAACATCAAACAATTTTGGATGATTTCTTCATCCCTCAAATAAATGTTGATGATGATGAATTATAAGATAGAAGACAGTGTCTATCATCCTCTTAGTAAATCTCCTTTCTCAACTGCTTCTCCCACAATGGTCAACATCTTTAGTGATAAGAATGTACCTTTTTATGGTGTTATGATTCTTATTTATTCGCTAACTTATTTCTCATCAAGTTTTTTTATGTATAAATGTTGTACTATGTATTCGTTTAGAAATTGTTATTTGCATGCATAAAAGTAATTATGTTGCTTTTTTTGTTGTTATTTTTTCAGAAAAATTCCATTGAATTACATCTCATTTTGTAACATGAAAGTCAATAGGAAATAGATTTTATAGTATGAGATTTCGTATTACAAGATTTTTAGGAATGCATTACACTTGTATTGTGAGGGATTCTTGTGTATACATACACACACACATATATATATATATATATATATATACATACAACATCAACATCATCATTTAATGTCCGTTTTGTATGTTGGCGCGGGTGACACGTAAAAGCACCCACTACACTCTGTGAGTGGTTGGCGTTAGGAAGGGCATCCAGCTGTAGAAACTCTGCCAAATCAGATTGGAGCCTGGTGTAGCCATCTGGTTTCACCAGTACTCAGTCAAATCGTCCAACCCATGCTAGCATGGAAAGCGGACGTTAAACGATGATGATGATGATGATATATATATATGTATATATATATATATATATATATATATATATATATATATATATATATATATATATATATATACATATATATATGTATATATGCTTACACAACTGAGAAGCACATAGGTCAACTTAGCAAAGACAAATTTAATTAGCAGGCAAGTAAGCAGGACTCTACTGCCCTCCCTGAGATGGTCATATGCAATATCTGAAAAGAGACTAGGTAGGAATTATAGATCCACAAAAGATATGGTGGGATCCCAAGCAAGTTGATAGAGAAGATCGATTTCATATGTAACTGATACAAAAAGAGTAATTAGAAGTAATAGTATCCTTGTAGCAATAATAATACTAAAGGAATGAAGGTTTTCATCTGCCTAGAATTTTTGTGAGAATTAATTGATTGCTTTTGTTACCAAGGTGACCTAATCATCATTACAGGATGTTGTACTAAATGCATAGCAGTTAGATTAAGGACAAAGTAGTAAAATATACTGTGGCCTCTGTTATCAACAAAAGATTTAATGATTGTATATCACTTGCATGGTAGTGTGATTATAGATGACTGTGGTGAGAGAGTAGCAAACAGCCAATGATTGAGTGTCAGTGATTAGTGCCCTCTCACAACAACAGCCATTTTATCCTCAGTTGTGACACTTATCTTCTAATGTGTAAATTCACCTTGCAAAGTGGACAGTTTACTGCAGTAGGATGGACAGTGGTCTATCCACAGTGCAAAATGTAAGCAGTGACAACATTCAAGATTTCATGTAGAACTGAAGAATGCAAGGAAATCCTTTGCATTCAGTGTATACATCTCACTTCTATGCAATATCATACTTTGTACACAGGCATCATATAATCTCATCTTTACTTTGTTACAGCAGAGATAATAGCTCATAGCTTGCTTTTATATGCTGACTACTATTCATTTAAAGCACCCATTTCTAATGCTAGATATCAGAAGCTTTCAATTAGTTATTGGGAGCTGTGAAAACCTGAACGAATCTAGTGTTTACTGCTTCTAAACATCTGCCTCATATAATCTACCTTCAGTGTTAGCCTTCCTGAGATCCCTCCACACCTCTTGTGTGACTATAGTTTACACTGGGTACAACAAATGTAACTCTACTTAACTCCTATTCTGCATATCAAATGCAGACGTTTTCCTGTTGGAGTAGGGTCTTATCTTCTTTCTGCTTACTAATACTTTTGCCTTTGATAAGTTTACTTTGTTGCCTGTTGATTCTAGATTTTGCTACCATATCTAGAATTTCTTCTGATTCTACTGCAGATTTTCCTATAAGAACTATCCCTCCTTGAAGACCAGGTCTTCAGTAGTGCCTGGAAGAATCAACAATATTATAAAACCAGCAACCACTACAAGAACAACACCACTTGAAGTGCTGTTGTGAGGTTGGCCAATTTACTTTTCATATTTTAGTCTATGTGATAAATAACATGTTATAAAATTGTATTGGAAACAAATTTAACTCATGCTTTGTGATTGCATAATTACTCAAATAAATCAAGTTGTTAAAAGTCTTTATACTCTTAACTGCTTTTCATTGTTTCAGGAACTATCAGTTGTCCCCATTACCTTGGTTCTGATGGAATTATGTTCTTGCCACAAAAACCATATCTTACCAATGGGAGTTTATTACAACAAGTAAGTTTTTGCATGGCAATAATTCTTGATTGTCAAAGCATCTTGTTGCATTTGTTTGCCTGCTTGAAAAACATTTTTGAAAATTTCTTTGGAATAATTTGGTTATTTATTTTTCTTCATTACTTTCTATGTTCTTTACATGTTTATTCTCCTAATATCTTATTTCTCTACATATATCATTTCCAAGATACCTCTAACTGAACATGTTGAAATTCATTTGTCTGTCTTAGAATATTACATTGTTCTAGAAAAACAGATACAACACATTGCTTTCCATAAGATTTGGGGGCCATGTGTTTTTATGGCTAAGCACCTGTCTTTCTTATCAACTTCTGTGATGGAAATGGGTTGAATGTTTTTTTTTACCAACCATATCAACAGAAGAGTTTAATTCCTTGCTTATCAGCTTCCTCCAATCCATGTAGATTTGCTGAGAACAAAATGGTCTGTTTGTGATTATTGTGTATGCTAGCACTTTTGCTGTCATATTTTTGTCACTTACTACCTTTATTTCAATTAATTTTTAAAATTAAGAAGAATTCTGTAAAATAACTTTGTCATTATTGAGCTGACATTTGGAACATAGATTAACACAAAATTTGGATGGATGGTTTTAATTTAGATAGTTTCAAGGCATGACTCTGTTTATCATAGAAACAAGTGCATGCCAAGTTGGTTTCAGAAGTTCTTTCCTTAGACCTGGAATCTTCTCAGACCATTTTAGTGACTCATTTGATTCATGCAAGAGCAGAGTAATTGTAAGCTGCCTTAGCTGCAGCTATAGGAGATGTGGTTTTACTTGTTTGAGAAGAAAGTGAGAAGTTTTGAACAGGAGAGAGAGAGATGCAAAAAGAAATGTCGGGTTTAAGAGTGCATAAATGTCATCACTTGTCATACTTAAAGAGCTATTGTATGAATTATATGAGTGGATTGTTTGTACCACTGATTATTGTGTGGTGGCTGCTGTAATGAGAGTTTTATTAGAATCATTTAATTTACTGCATCAATCATGTTGGCTGCCTATTTATGTTACAGGGGTACTAAGTTAGTGCCCTCATAATACAACTATGTAGTATATCTTAGTGAGGATGTGTTGCTACACAGAGATGCTGTAAGGATTGCATTGTCAGAAAAACAATTGCAAACTGGAATGTATATTTTGCAAAGTTAGTTTTTGTTGATTGAAATGGTAAAATTGAGTGCTACAAATCAGCACTTACAAGAGACAGTGGGCAGCTTTGGGGTGGCAGGAGTTGTGAATGGTAATGGGTAGTATGTAGTGGAATTCACAATATCAGAAAGATTGCATTTCTATAACTTAGGGAATAGGAAAGATAAAAGAAAAGGTTTGTTGTTACTGTGTAGTCCTAAGTCTGTAGAGGTGCAATCCACAGATTCATAGCTCTGGATATACCCTTGATAAGGACCAGATTGCACATTCTGACATGCAGTATGGTTAATTGTTTTTGGTGTAGAGAACTATTATCAAAAATGCTATAGCAATGAACATCTTGTCATGGTATATCAAATATTAAACTGTCCAATGTGTCACTTTTATTCTTGAGCAAATGTATTGGAAATCTCTCATTGGCTCCAGTTCCATTATTGGTCCATCTAGATTCTGGAGTGTCAACAACAGAGGCAGGCAAGGTGGGGTTATTGATCCAAACGTGATAGCTGCTGCTCCTCCATACCTTTTTGAAATGTTTTTTTTCTATTTTATTTACTTTTTTACTTGTTTCAATCTTTTAACTGTGGCCATGCTGGAGCACTGCCTTAAAGGAATTTTAGTTCAACAAATCAACTCCAGGACTTATTCTTAGTTAGCCTAGTACTTATTTTATTGGTCTCTTTAACTGAACTGCTAAGTTACAGGACATAAACTTACCAATATCAGTTGTCAAGCGTGGACAAGCACAAACACAAAGACACACACACATAAATATATTTAGTTAGAGGATATGTTAACCTCGTAAACGCATGGTTGCATCCAAGGAAATACTGGTTCAATACCTAGTATTGTCTCCTGAAATGAACTGATAGGTCCACATATAACATCTCAAGGTACATCTTTTTCTCTGATGAAATTATGCTTATGTCACATAAATGCAAATTTAATGCATAAATTCACTTGCCCAAGATGTCATGCAGTGGGACTGAACTTGGAACCATGTGGTTGAGAAGCAAGCTTCTTACCACATAGCCACACCTATTTTTTTTATTTTACTTTCTCAATCTGGAGGAAGGTGCAGTGCCCATGACCCTTGCAGTCCTCTGAGACTGGTGAGAATAGATGCTGTTAATACTCCGTTTAAACTGTTTCAGGTCAATACCTGTAGAGAATACATGAACAGGGACATTCCAAAGGGTGCCAAGTCCTGAGGAAGAATGATAGTGACTTATGCAAAGGAAGTCGAGATGGATGTATAAAGAGTGATGAAAGGTGAAGAAATGGGTGAGTCAGAGGTGCTCGGATGATAGACGTACAAGAACAGCCACCTCGGAGGCACAGAGGCTTGTGTTTTGGGTTAATGACACCATTGATGCTGCTGCTCTTAGTGGTTGATGTTATAGTTTACCAATACACAGCTTTCAGACTAACACCAATATGCAAATTCGTATTCATACCTCAACAGTGAATGACAACCATGGCTACTGTGTCCAAGCTATCCAATGCTCTTTCTCTCTCAGTGGGGCATTTGTCAAATTCATCAGATTTGGTCAGCATTCATGAGGGACATTGTAAACTTGTTGGTTGGAGCTGGCTCAACCCACCCCAGGTGAATGCCACTGCAAGTACAAGTAGTAGGATATGCAGATTATCTTACCAATATGTAAACTGACTCTGTTGCTTTGCACTTAATAAAATGATGGGTGATGTTAAATGAACTCTGACAAAAACTATCAAATCTGAAGATGCAGTCGCATTGTAAAAACTATGTTAATGTCAAGACTATAGGGGTAATACTTTATGTTTCATTTTTTACATCATGAGGGTGTGTGTCTATTAAGCATAGAAATTTATTTTTGTATTCTGAAGATTTTGATTTTTCATGCTGTGTTGGTATATCGGTAACATGGACAAAAAGTGAAAATTTTACTGTGGTCAAAGTAATATAGTGGATTTGTAGTACAGAACATCAATTTATGTAAAAAAGAAAAGAAAAGTACTAAGCTGTACAAGAGGAGACACGTGGGATAAAGAGGTCACAGGATATGTGATGAAAGAGCTTTGACAAAGACACTAAGATAATAAAAATAAAGCTGAAGTGAAGACCAAATATATAATGTGTGTTTAATTGGCAAGATATGACCATCCCCAAGTATAACAATAACATCAATTTAATTATACTAAATACCTTATTTTAATGTCTTTTACAACAGAGTTATGCTTCAATTGCAGATTATTTACCCTGAATATGAAAAAACTTTTATACATGGTTTGTACTTTTTTTTGTTGTTTCTGCCTCTTTTCCTCAGTTTTTTCTGCATTTAATTTATTTTTAGTATGACGTGCATGAGTTTGGGAAGTTGTTGAAGCAAATATTTCAATAGCTGAAGGACTTTGCCATTTGATTAATGTATAATTTTTGTTTAATTCTTTTTTGAGAGAAGAAATTGATCTGAACTCTTTAGACTACAAAAATCACTTGTTTATTTCTTGTTACTTTACCACTCTGCTACTCTCTCTTTCTCTTCCTTTCTCCTTTCTTCTTTGTCTCGCCTCTCTCTTTATCTCTACTTATTTTTTTCTCTGTTATTATTTGCTTCACTGCTTCTGAAAAAGAGTTTCTTTCAATAGAGAACTATATGGAAGTCCAACAGGTCTATGATAAATAATTTTCTCTGTGGATGACTAACATTACCATTCTCATGTCTTAATGGAAAAATTCCAGCCTAAACCTGTTTGATATATATTGCTAAACTTTACTACTTCTGAACTCTTAATCTTACTGCAAGATTATTATTTCCTTCACAGGAGCTAAAATCTTTCAGTTTGCACTGCGTAATTCTAAAAATATGTCCAGATCTTTGATACATCATCCATATCTGCTAACCCTAACCCTGTTCATACTAACCCATGTCTAATTTAACTTAATTCACCATAATCGTAGTTTTGCCTCTAATACCCTGTCAACTCATTTCATTAATAACATATCTATGTGAATATCTTATCTCGTTCCTGCTCTGGAAATGAGCATATCTTGTTCAGTTGTTTCCTTAATCTGTCTTTTATTTAATTTAATTTACCATAATCATAGTTTTTACCTCTTAATATCCTGTTTTACCTTGTCTCCTCTTTTCATCATTAATGTATCTATATAAATATCTTATCTCATCTCCCTTCTCTCTCCATTAATGGCCCTGCTCTAGATATGAGCATATTTCATTCAGTTGCTTCTTCATAATGACATCAGAGAGATGGTTTTGTATTCTTCCCCCAATATTGTCTAGCTACTAACCTCTTCTTCCTGTTGCTGCTATTATAAATAAACACTTTGGCCATTGCATTATCTCTCAAATAATTTCTTTGGATACTACACACCTCTGATGCAACAAAAATATAAAATAAGTTGTTTTTTTTGATTTGTTGTCTTTGCTTTTAGTTGATGTATAATTCATGCTATTTGCATTTCTGCCTTGTTTATATTAGTCCATGTTTAATTTAACTTAATTCACCATAATTGTAGTTTTGCCTCTAATACTCTGTTTTACCTTGTCTTCTCATTTCATCATTAATGTATCTATGTGAATATCTTATCTTGTTCCTGCTCTAGAAATGAGCATATCTTGTTCAGTTGTTTCCTTACATATGATGCACAGACCCTTTCCTGCCCCACACCTATACTGGAAACCTCTCTTATCTACTGGAAACCTCTCTTGGTATCTCTTCTTCCCTCTTTCTTCATCCTCTTCTTCATGTATCCTTCTACCCTTCCTCCCTCCTCAGGGTCTCTCATCCGCATTACTGCAAGACACATGGCATCCTTTGTATACCTTGCACTAAAATGTTGTTGATGAAAAGTTCTTATCAATTAATTTCTCTTTGTATTAACAATGCATGTATAGTGCTCAACTATTTTTATTTATCTTTGTATTAATAATGTTCATATAGCACTCACTTTCAGTAGATGCAGCAAGTGTAACATGAATGGATGATGATATTAAATGTGGGGACAATGACTATTTCATGTTAACTGGTAAACACTCATTGAAACCTTCTTTTGAGATGTCACATGCTGTCCTCCTTCTCCTTGTTCCCTCTTGCCTTCCCTTTCACATCTTTATACCATCAGTATAGGTACATTGAAAGATAAGTCTGGTGAGATTGTTAAGATGCTTGAATGGAGGAGGCATGTTGATGTGTGTAGCATTCAAGTGGTTTGGTGGAGAGGTGCTTCAGCTAGGTTCTTCACAGGCAAAAAACATCCTCTGAGAAGGCAACAGTGAAGGGATAGGTGGCATGGGCATATTCCTAGCTGAGAAATAAGTGAATAAGGTGATTGAGGTAGTCGGAGTGCATGATAGGGTACTTAAACTTAAACTAGTTTTGCAAAATAGTACAGCAACAGTAATCTCTGCCTATGTCCCTCAAACTGGTCTGCTAAATGAACAGAAGGATAATTTTTTATGATGTTTCTTTGCAGACTACCTCAAAGACAAATGACTGTGACCTTCTTTTCATGGCTGGTGGCTTCAATGGACATGTTGGGCAGTTATTGGTCATCTTCTATGGTGTACTTTGTGACCATGGAGATGGTTCCTGTAATAAGGAGGGAACAAGGCTTCTGGAGTTTTGTGATGCAAATAACCTAATGGTCTGCTACACCAACTTCAGAAAACCTGCCAGCCACCTGATAGCCTATCAGTCTGTTGGCCAAGCTTGCCATATAGACTACATTCTCACCAGAAAGCTAGGTACATGGTTGCTCATAAATGCAAAGGCTTTTCCTAGTGAAAAATGTACCCCTCAGCATAAGTTAGCCATTAGTGACTTCAGACTACAGGCTAGAAAGATTCCAAGAAGCAGGCCAGTCTGGTAAAGAAGGATCTGGAAGCTTACAGAGATTTAGTGTTGTTCTATCTGAAGCATTTAATGAGGAGGAAGACTTACAGACATGTAATGAAGAAGGTAACTACAAGTTCCTATGGGACAACTTGCTGTGGCTCGTACAAAGTCCCAACTAGACCTAGAGTGATATGGGGATGGAACAGTGTTGTTGACAAGACCATTAGAGCAAGGAAATGGTAGTAAAGAACTATATTAGGTAGCTAGAAGGTAATTTAAGAAATGGGTGTACTTAGCCAGGATAGAAGCAGAAAGGAAGAAATTTGCCAATGTTTTGTGATGTGGGGACCAGCAGCTTGAGGTGTTTTGGTTTGCAAGACAATGTGTCAGGAAAAATCCTGATGTAGGAGGGAAGTGCATTTGCATGGATGATGGTTCACTTGCAGTTAATGACTCTGCAAAGAAAGAGGTTTGGAAGTACCACTATGAAAGGCTGCTAATTGTAGAGAATGCATGGAAGAAGGAGAGTTTGCCTAATGTGAACCCAACAGAGAGACCAGCTATCTGAATACACAATATCTTGGTAAATAAAGTTATGAAGGATATGAAGACTAGGGAAGCCCCCAACCCATCAGTAATCACCGCTGAGATGCATAAGATATCTGGTGGAGTGGGATATGGTCTAGTTATCTGTATAGTTAATCAGGTTGTCCAAGAGGGAGTCATACCCAACAACTGGTCTAGCAGCATTATAGTTAACTGCTACAAAGGTAGACAGAAATAATTACAGAAATATCAAACTGCTGGGCCAGGTGATGATAGTTACTGAGAGGGCCATAACCCAACTAATTAGGGAGAGAGTTAGTCTTGATGAGATGCAGTTTGGTTTTGTGCCAGGGAGAAGCACTACAAATGCTATATTCCTGGTAAGCAGCTGCAGGAGAAGTATTTAGGCAAAAATAAACCTCTATTTGACTTTTGTTGACATGGAGAAAACCTCTGACAGGGTCTCTCACTCACTTATCTTGTGGTCACTGTGGAAGCTGGGGATCGATGAGTGGTCGGTGGGAGCTGTACAAGCCATGTACAGGGATGCTGTTAGTAAGGTGAAGGTTGGCAATGAGTATAGCAATGAATCCATCATACAGGTAGGAGTTCACCAAGGATCGGTTCTCAGCCCCCTTTTGTTCATCATTTTAAGACAGGCTGCTTTTGTGATCTCCTCTATGCTGATGATCTTGTGTAGCTGAATCATTACCAGAACTAAAGAAGAAATTTCAGGTGTAGAAGTAAGGTCTAAAATCAAAGGGCCTTAGAGTTAATTTAGCAATGATCAAAATCTTATTAAGTACAAAAACAGACAAATCACAAATCCCTTCAGGCAGATGCCGTGCTCATTATGTAGAAAAGGTGTAGGTAGAAACTATAAGGTGTACATAGTACAAGCTATAGACACATAAAAGTTGCAGCACTATGAATGGAAGGTTAACAGAGAAAGTAGTCTTTGTGTGTGGCTGATGTGCAGATACAATAAACACTAATAATGTACAGAAAATAGATTTCATCAAATTCCTAGGGGAATGCTTAGTAGTAGACAGTTTGTGTTACCTAAGTGACCAAGTGGAGAAGAATGCCCTGAGAGAATAGCTGTTAGAATAAGAAGGGGCTGGGCAAAGTTCAGGGAGCTTCTACCTTTGTTGGTTACAAAGAAACTCTCCCTCAGAATGAAGGCAGATTGTATGATGCTTGTGTGGACAGCCATGTTGCATGGCAGTGAAATATGGACTGTGAAGGCGTGAAAGAAATGAAGCTAGTATGCTCTGCTAGATGTGTAATGTCAGTGTGCACATATGACAGAATGAAAGTGTCTTGAGAGAAACATTGAGTATAATAGGCATCAGATATATGGTATGATCATGTGATGCATATGGACGACGATAGCTGCATAAAGAAGTGCCCTATCTCTAATTGGGAAAGGAACCTGTGGAAGAGGTAGACCAAGGAAGACATGGGGTGAGGTGGTGAAATATGATCTTCAGATGTTGAGTCTCATGGAGGTGATGACAAGTGACCAGGACATTTGGCGAATTGCTGTGCTTAAGAAGACACGTCATGCTAAGTGAAATCATGGTTGTGGTCAGTGCAGGTGATGTGTGTATGGCACTCAGGCCAGTGACACATAAGACACCCATGCTGGTGACATGTAAAAAGCACCCATGCCAGTGACACGTAAAAAGCACCCGTGCCGGTGACACGTAAAAGGCACCCGTGCAGGTGACACGTAAAAGGCACCCAGTATACTGTGGACTGGTTGGCATTAGGAAGAGCATCCAGCTGTAGAAACCAAGCCAAAACAGACTGGAGCTGGTGCAGCTTTCTGGCTTCTTCAGTCAAACCATCTAACCCAGAAAATGAATGTTAAATGGTGATGATGGTGATACAGGAGATCACAACATCAATGATTGAATATAAATCTTTGACTTTTCAACCTTCTGCATGACACAAGGTAAGGATGGGTCTTGGTATTTTCTTTCTTGCCAAGGTAATGCTGATAATGAGCCCCACAAGACATTGGAATTGGTTGGGTACCTGTGAGTGCATGTGTGTGCACAAGTGCATGCATGCAATGTGTGTGTGTGTGTGTGTGTGTGTGTGTGCATGTGTGTGAATATTTCATATTTCCCTCATTGACACGTATTTGCAAAGTTGTAAACAATGGCATCACTGATGGTATCATTTGCAAGTGGCTGAGCACTCCACAGACACGTGTACTCTTAATGTAGTTGTCAGGGAGATTCAGCGTGACACAGAATGTGACAAGGCTGGCCCTTTGATATTTTTGTCAGTTGAGTGAAGTGGAGCAATGTGAAATAAAGTGTCTTGTTCAAGGGCACAATGCATCGCTGGGAATTAAAGTCACAACCTTACAATCATGATCCAAATACCCTAACCACTAAGCCTTTTGCCTTGGTTCATCTCATTGTTTAATAATTCAATGAATACTTCATATTATTGCATTGTGTGTTTTTGTTTTTTGATTTTCCTGACCCATCTGAGTACTTCAATTTATTATTGCAAATGGAAAAATGAAAATGTTCTTGAATTACACAGTTTCCTATTGAGGTCTTTTGTAACTCCCCATTGTAGTTAGTTGCAGTTAGGTCAACTGGACAATCGATTATTTGATTTCTTCATCAGGGGTGTAACAGAACCCCTGTAATGAAATATAAAACTTTACTCCATTGGCTTATTTATTGATTTGATCATATGTGACTCTACTGTAATACTGTTTTTAATTTAGGCACATGGCAAAAAATCTAGAAGGGAGACAGTTAGTCAGTACTGTCAACCCCAATACTTGACTATTTCATCAGCCCCTGAAAGGATGAAAAACAAAGTTGACTGTAGTGGGATTTGAACACAGAACATAAATAGCTGTAATTGTATCAGTTCTCCAGTATGTCTCGGGAGAATTGAAATGTAAATTTGGCCCCTGTGGGATTTAAACATTGAATATTGCTCAGTCTAATTATTGAAAGGCATTTAGTCCATTTTTTTTGCACTCTGCCCTCATTTGAGTTAACTATGGCATTGGTACCTACAAACTAGTACCATATATGATTTAGTAGCCAGGAAATTAAACTGATACTTGTTCAAGTATAGACTAACATGCAGTGTTTGGCAGAGTTTCAAACATCACATGTCTGTGAGAAATATTACATTTTTGATTCAGAGTTTTTATATTTCAATTATTCATTTTTTGGTAAAACAAGGAATTATTTTATGTACTCTTCCCATTCACCAGAATACGCTTATTTTTCTCTTTCTTCATCTTCTTCTTTTCCAGATAGTATTACAACTGAAAGGATATTTAATTATTTAGACAGAGTCCAACTCAATGATTTGGTTTCTTGTGTTGGCCGTCTTGATGCCAAGGTAGAATGGAATTGGTAAGTATGTTTTGTCTGAATGCATGTGCCTACATATTTGTGCTTATGTGTACATAAACATGTATACATTTAAATATACTAGTAACCTTGTGAAACTAACGTTATGTAACAGATGTATTCGTCATGTGACTATTTTGAGAAAATATTCTGTGGCTGTTAAGGTAATTTCAGGTAATTGAAAAGGAAGTTGTTATTTAGCTCTAACTCTACTTTTACTAAATAGGTTTATGGAATATTCAAAGGTATTCCAACTTTGACCATACCATATTTTTTTTTTTTTTTTACTTATTTCAGTCAATAGACTGTGACCATGCTGGAGCACTACCTCGAAGGATTTTAAGTCAAATGAATCAGCCCCAGTACTCATTGTTTTTTAAAGCTTGGTGCTTATTCTATTGGTCTTTTTTGCTGAACTGTTAAGTTTCAGGGGCATAAACACACCAACACTGGTTGTCAAGTAGCAAGGGAACATGCACGCGCACACACACACACGCACACATACACACACGCACATACACACACACATGCACACGTATATAAATGACGGGCTTCTTTCAGTTTCCGTCTACCAAATCCACTAACAAGGCTTTGATCGGCCTGACGCTATAGTAGAAGGCATTTTTTTCAAGCTGCCATGCAGTGGGATTGAACCCAGAACCATGGTTGGGAAGCAAACTTCTTACCACACAGCCACGATGTGCCCTTACTGTAATTTTTTTTATTTAGCACTACATTAGCTAATATGAAATCACATGGCTTAATGATTAAGGTGTTTCGTTCATGTTCTTATGGTTATGAGTTCAATTCTTGGATCAGGTGATGCATTGTATTCTTGAGTGAAGTATGTCATTTCACATTGCTCCAGTGTGGTCAACTGAAACTGTGCACCAACCTGATACTGGTGTATCTCTAGCTCTCCTTTCAGCTGTCACATTTTTGATGTTCCTTTTGGCCAAGGGCAAGGGTGCTAAGAGGGTGTCTATATCTGCTTGTGACTACATTGGTACCTAAAACATTTAAGGAAGGTCTTGATACAAACTACCAGGTCACACTCATTTGCAAGCGATGGCTAAAACTAAGCTAAGACATCAATGAGGTATCCTTTCTTTTTTAAGATGGTAATGTATGATTTGTGGGAGACTCGGGTACTCTTTCCAACAGATCAAGCAACTGCATGGAGCTTCTTTCATTGGTTCCCCGCAAAGGAAAGTTTTGTTGGATTGAATAGTGGTTGTCCTGTGGTGTGTTGAAGTCAATATAGTCACACAGTAATCTTAAGGGCCATCAATCTAGATTGACTCTTGTGATTTAGGTTTATAAGTTTGTAATTTACATGAACAGAGAAGTAGTCTATATTTGTCTATGTGCATACAACACATGATCCACCATCCTATGTGAGTATAGCATATAATCCATCATCTACATGCATATAACACATGATCCTACATGTTCTTGCACATAACATGATTTGCCATCCTACATGCATATGACATAACATGTTCCTTTGTCCATTTGGTATCTAAATATTTGGAGAAGATTGTATTAAAAGATTAGATTCATAATTAATAGCTTTCATTGAATCTTTGAAAAATTTGATATCTATCATCATCATCAACTTCATCTGTACCACCATCATCATCACCATCATTTTATGCTTGCCTCTCTTTGCTTAAGTTAGTTGGATCTTCTCTAGCTCGTCGTTTTGACATTTATGACCTTCCTTACAGTAATTTTGGTGAATATTATATTATGACAGTCTCACCTTTAATCAGATCACTAGAGTATCAGGTTACAAGCTTTAGAAGCAAAGTTTTATTTTTTATCATTGAAGGACATCACAGAAGTTTGTTACATCCAGTGGTGGACTGGGTCTAAAAGTATTGGTTGTGAGGAGACTAAGGGGGTCCACCGGCAACTACAAGGGAGCCCACCTGCAACTACAATGCTATCATTTAATTTTTTTTTTTTGTTAAAAGTATTCTTTTCAACTGTCTACAAACGCAGCCAGGCTGAAATAATTAATGCATTCTTCCAGGAGTGAATAAAAAATTCTCAAACTTGAAGGGATGGGCCCTTTAAATACTAACATGGGCTCCCAAATATGAATTCTAATGGCGCAGGGGCCCACTTGCTATTGGGCAAGCTGGCAACCTAGCCAGTCCGCTACTGGTTACATCCTTTGATAAAGATATTTAACTGAAATACCCAACCACTTAACTGTAAGTAGCTACTACAGGGAATCAAAGCAGAGGTAACAAGGGAACTGTAAAATTCATGAATCTTGGTTTTTTTCCTTCCATTTGCAATAATAGACTGAAATGCTCTGAGTAGCTACGAAACCAGCACTGCAAAAATGTGAGTTATTTCATCATTTATTGCATCCATTGAGCCTGCTGTCTCTTTCATAAGATTAAGTCACTGAGATCAGCTTTTACTTTATATCTCTTTCTTTGATTTACTTTTCTACCATGCTTATTATGCTTATTTCATTTGGATCACTTCATACTTCTTCACCCAGCAGTTACCCTTTTTTTGCATTACATGGCCGTACTAACTTAGTCATCTCTCTTGGATGTTCTATCTGACTCCTCCTGTACTCAGTGTTTCCTCAGCTCATTTATGTTCATTCATTCATTTGCACTAACATCCAGTGTAACATGCTCACTTCAGTTCTTTCCAGTCTTTGTACATCCTCTGCATTCAGTCTCTATGTTTCACTGTCATGTAACATCCTACTTTGTACATAACCATTATATAATCTGCCTGTTACTCTGAGAGAGAAACCTCTTGTTGCCCTCAGAAGAAATAGCTCCCAGAACTTTCTCATCTCTTCTTACTCAGGTTACTGTTCTTTCACCTCCATTGTTAATTACATCATTTGAAAGAATTTGTCTCATGAATGCTCCTACTGCATATTACTCCTGTGTATCTGCTCCATATAAATTCTTTCTTCTGTGTCAGCTTGCATGTGATCTCATTTCATCATTTGTGTACACTCATTCTTTACATTTGGCATACAGTAAAGAATCCTTGTCTGCATGACCATCTTTCCGATAGCATTTTAAGTCCTGTGTCTTTTCCTATCAACTAAAAATTGAATATTTTTATGTTTACCTTTGTTATGTCCAGCATTATGATGATATATTTCATCATCTCTATGGGATTGGCCCAAACAGCATACCTCACTGACTGACTTTACTGATTGTATCAATCCACCATTTATTAGTAGTGGACCAGCCCACTTCTCACCTAGGTGTGTCACCATAACACCTCCTACCTTTGAGATTTTTTTTTTCACATACAACATTTTGTTTTCTATATTCTATTTCTTTTTCTTCCATATAGAATTATTTTTCTTTTGAATAAGCCCCAGTTTTGCTATTTTTTCAAATCATTGTTGTATTTCACTTTCATACAAATCCTTCATACAGACTTATTATTTTTCTCTTATTTAGATTTTTTTCTTGTTCTACACAGAATTATTATTTTTTTTTCAAAGATTATTATATATATATTTTTCATTGCTATGACTTTTCCTTTCGTTACACTTTTCTCAGCAGAAACTGTATCGGTTACCTGTAAACCTTCATTATCTTTTAAAGTGTTTGCATTAGAATGATTCCTCAACGAAGCATTTTCAGTAGAAGGATCTTTTCCTGTAACAGATGGCTCAGATTCTCTAATTCCAGAATTTTCTTTGTCTTCTTCACTAGTCACTTCCATTGGCATTTCATCTGGAGTCTTTTCAAGGAGGACTTGTTTAGTGTCCTCAATCACAAAATGGCTTGCATTTTCTTTGTCCATTTTAACTTTCTTAGCTAATGGTTCATTTTCTATTTCAGCAGATGATATCTGCTTACATTTGAAATCTTCTGGTATGACCTGCTTTAAATGAATCGTTAATTTTTTTTCATTTTTTTTCTTCTAACCAGAATTATTTTTTGTTCCTTACAGAATTATTAAATCTTTCACACAGACTTATTATTATTATTATTATTATTATTATTATTATTTTTTGTTCCACATAGAACCATTTTTTTTTCTTTTTCAAAATGCCGCAGGTAGTACCAAGTCTACATTATTACTGGTAGCACTACTACATATAGTGACCTGACTTATAAATCCTTTAAACAGACTTATTATTCTTTTTTGTTCCACATAGAATTATTTTTCACTGTGTGTAGTTCAGTTCTGTATAGAGTTCCAGTTTTATCAGACACTTTTTTCTTCAGGATCTTTTTTTATATATATTTTTCACTATGTGTATATCACTTTTCATCGTATGTAGTTCAATTCTGTGTTAGTGTTTTTTTCTTCAGAATCTTTTTTTTATATACTTTTCACTGTGTGTACATTACTTTTCACTGTGTGAAATTCAATTCTGTGTTAGAGTTTGAATTCTTCAAACCTTCTTTCATTGTTATTGAATGTAGGTCTTCCATTTCAACACTCTTTCGAGCTTTCGTAACCTCATTACCACTGTTATACAGTGGAAGATATCCTCATTGCCACTGTTATGTCCCACTACTACACATCAGTGGCTGTGTGAGCTATAAATCCTCGTCGCCACTGTTATGTCCCACATTATGACGATGTATTTCATCGTCTCTGTGGGACTAACCCAAACAGTGTACCTCACTGACTGACATTACTGACTGTGTCAGTCAACCATTTATTAGTAGTGGATCAGCCCACTTCTCACCTGGGGGCATCTGCCACAACAACTTTAAAGTCTCCTGACTCTAGATTTTGTTTCCATGTTTGGAAAGTTTTCTCTAATTTTTGGACAGATTCAGCTATGAGAACTAGGCCATCAGTGTACAGAAGTTCCTACAGTTAGCTGATCTTAAACTCCTGTTATGACCTAGAAAACAGTAATGAACAATAAAAGCTTGAGAACTGAGCCCCATTGTACACCTACCACTCTACTAAATCATTCCTGACTTCATTGTTAACTCTTATGTTACTGACAGCATCTCTATAGATGGCTTGCACAGCTTTGTCCTTCATCTACACATGATATTCATCTACATCAACTTTCACAAGCCATTCATCTACTTTTCCTATAGCTCACCATATTACAGAACATAGTATCCTGTCAAAGACTTTCTCCATGTCAATGAAAGTTAGGTGTAGTGGCTACACTTAGTTAAGAACTTCTGATGTTGTTGCATTAAAATGAGAACATTGCTGGTACCAAATAATTATTGGGGTCAGTTATTCTCTCTGACATTGCCCTGTGAGAAGTATCATGGGGGACCACTTAGTCTTCCTTCCTTAAGAATTGGTGAAAAGTTGAATGAGGGTCTAGCAACTTCTTCCTAATAATAAAACAAAAAAAAGAAATGTATACCTGGAACCATCCAAGGACAGGCTGATGTGCAGTTAGAACTGTAGTGCTTTGGAATTCCAAAACTGACCCCAATAATTATTTGGTACTTCATTGACTCTTGAAGGGTGAAAGGCAAACTACCCACTTATTGAAAAATAATCTTTTTACATGCCTCATGCTCAGTATAGATTCCATTAACACCTAACTTCCTATATGGCTCTACTGCATGGGACTGCATCAGTCAGTTAGTCTTGAAACACTCAACATTGTAAAAAATCATACTAACCTTGCTTACATTCCTTTTGAAAGAAAATGAGCAACTCTCTAATGTAAGAAAGAAAAAAAACTATGATTTTTTGTATCATTACAGAACCAAGGTTTTGATTTAGAAAATTTTCAACAGGATTTTAAGAGTTAAAACATTACTTTGTTCCCAAAATATTCATCTAATTTTCAAGTTTTGCTTTTCAACTTGTGCAGGTACAATGAATTATCACCTGGACAACAGCAGCGACTTTGTTTTGTTAGATTATTCTATCATAAACCCAAATTTGCAGGTATTTATATTATTACTCTTTTTACATTTTCTGGGGAACCCCCTCCCCAAGACTATTTTAGCCTGATACTTATTTTTAATGATCTGTATTTGTTGAGCCTCTAAATTACGGAACATAAAAGACATAACTTAAACACAATACCAAGTTTAAGACTAGCTGGTATGGAAGATGGCTGTTTAATGATGATTTGATTGCAGCTGGTAAGCCAGAGGACTACACCAAACTCCACTGTCTGCTTTGGCATATATTCACAGCTGGATGCCCTTGCTAATGCCAGCCACTTTACTGAATGGACTAATGCTTTTCATGTGGCACACACACACACACACACTGGTTGTTACAGAACTACTGAGGATTTATAAAATCATTGAATATATAATTTCTGTGACAAGCAGTAATTCTTAGTAAGTTTAGCAAAAGGTAATGATGGCAGTATATCTCACAGATTCTGTAATTAATAAGGTATAGGGCATGTGCAATACAAGATGCCAGAAAAATATGAAATTTCTTTAAAAAAAGGGGAAAATAACTTTTTAAAGTTAATTAACATGTAATATGAAATATAGTGCAAAGCATTTTACTTGACTAAATGAAATTTATATGAATTTTTCAAATATTTATTTCAGTTCTTGATGAATCTACAAATCAAATAAGTCCTGAGTCCGAAGAGATTATGTATTCCATGTGCAAAGAGTTGGGTATTACAGTCCTCAGTGTTGGACATAGACAGAGTTTAACAAAATATCACCAAATGCTACTTCATATAGAAGGTGATGGTAACTGGACTATGAAACCTATAATAAATTCTAGTTGATTATTCTACAAAGTAAACATAGTTGATTATTCTATGAAGTCATCAAAAGTAGCAAAAATTCACTGTAGATAATCACTTGTCTTCTCTACAAATAGATTTCAAATTTAGTTCAATTATATTTTCACAGAATTGTTTTTATATATTTATATTCATATGAAGGAATTCATTTGATTTTTAGTTTTTTTAAAAAGAAAATGTATTTGTGACAGAGTATATCTCTGGTCATTTGCGTGTGTTTGTGTAGAGAAAATATGTTTGTGTGTGTTTGTGTAGAGCAGTGTTTCTCAGCCTATTTTCTTCCAGGCTCCACCATAACTTTCCAGAAAAATGTATGCTCCACCATTGGTTGAAAAAAAAACAACTTTCTTTTTAATATTTTATCACAATTATTTCATCATCGTCGTTTAACGTCCGCTTTCCATGCTAGCATAGGTTGGACG
>NC_068991.1:42020392-42021463 GCF_001194135.2 Octopus bimaculoides | reverse complement strand
TACTTATATATATATTTATATATATATTTATATATATATCTATATATATACTTATATATATATTTATATATATATCTATATATATATCTACATATATATATATATATTTATATATGCATATATATTTATACATATATATATTTATATATATATATATATTTATACATATATATATTTATATATATATATATATTATTCTCATGCGAAGTGATTCCAAATGCAAAATACTAGATTAATAATGAAGTTATTTTACTAAATTCTTATTCTTTTCAAAATTAATTGAAAAAAGAAAGCAGTTTATGTCAACAGAACTATGGTAACAATAAGTTAATGGAACGCCAGAGTCCTTTTTGTTGCAGTTTGGTAACATTAACTCATCATGGCACCTATTTTTCATCTCAGTCAATTGCACATTATTGTTAAGTGTCATTGCTATAGGTACAGCAAACACAAGTGCATGAGTAGTGACAGCTGACATGTTGTCATTCTAATTACTTAATAGTTTGCTTGTTGTAACACACAGTTCTGATAGTTTTATGAATTTAGCACTTCATATCATTTAGTAGAGCATAAATGGTTAAAAGGTTCAATTTAGTGCTGTGTGGATTTAGGTTTGATCCCACTGCATGTAACCATGAATTGCCTTGCACGGACTATTGTCATATATACAAACAGACATTATATGTGTACATATGTACATTACATTACATGCATATGTTTATTTTTTCACATTGACACCTTTTGGACAGCAGGTTTATTGTCAAAAAGAAATTGGAGGAAGTTGAAAATTAAACTAGGCACTAAGTTAAAACAACTGCTCAGATATTGCCGTGTAGGACCACAAAAAAAAAAAAGGTCTGTTATGGAAATCAGCTGCCTTATGGACACCAATGTGGTCAGAAAATCCTGGAGAAAGAAAATGTCTATGGACCATTGATGAGGAGTTTGAAAATCTAGCACCCAAGATAAACTTTCAGTTTCATACCTTTTATTTATGGGAGCAACAAGCTACATACCAACCAGCCTGGAGCAGAGTATATCTGTGTATGCATGTCTCTCTCTCTCTCTCTC
>NC_068991.1:42018983-42020382 GCF_001194135.2 Octopus bimaculoides | reverse complement strand
TATATATATTCCAAAGAGTCTTCATCTGAGATTCTTTATATGAATTATGCACACACTTGGTTGTGTGCATCTATAAGGACACACATGTAAAAAGTAATGATGCCCGCATAAACATCTAGGAACTAAAGACTCATGTTCACACATATCGTAAATACATGTGCATACACCTGCAGTGAAAATAAACGATTGTGGAAATTGAAAATGCCTGAAAGCTAAAATGTTGCTATGTTTAATTAATAGAAAAATGCTAAATTTTCGCTGGGATCAATCAAGGACATTTACTCCCTCAAAACCCCTGAACTCCGAAAATAGGGTATTTTTTTATTTTTTTTTATTTTTACAATAGCGGAGTTTGTAGGATTTAAGGGAGTAAATGCCTTTGATTGATCTAAACGAAAATTTTGCATTTTTCTAGTAATAATATATAGCAAGGTTTTAGGTCTCAGGCATTTTCAATTTCCACAATTTTTTATTTTCACCCCACCTTAGATTACACAATCTATATACCCGCACGCACATATGTGTGTTAAGGTGGAGTGAAAATAAAAAGTTGTGGAAATTGAAAATGCCCAAGGCCTAAAATCTTGCTATATATTATGACTAGAAAAATGCTAAATTTTCGCTTAGATTAGTTAAGGGCATTAACTCCCTCAAACTGTGCTATTGAAAAAATTTACAAAAATCCCCCATTTTCGGAGTTTAGGGGGCTTGACAGAGTAAATGTTCTTGGTTGAGCTCAGTGAAATTTTAGAATTTTTCTAGTAATCAAGTATAATAACATTTTAGTCCTCAGGCATTTTCAATTACCACGTTTGTTTTCACTCAACCCTACTGCATATATACACACATCAACTCAACCACATATTTCGAACCTCGGGAACCATCTTAACTCAAAAAGTCTTGCTACTTTGTTAGCGCCCAGCTTGAACACCATTAGAGAACTTAAATAAATCTCAAAGAAATGCATACACACAGACGTATGTATGTATCTTTGAAAAAAAAAAAATATATATATATATATAATATATATAGTTTTAGGGAAAATAACCAAATTTCAAGAACTCATCGATGAAAATCCACTATCACATATAGAAAAATTAATAATTAAAAGCACAATAAATGAGTATAATATAAAGTAAAGTAAATATCATAAGATAAATATAATAAAAAGATTACACGTGTTTCATAACCAATTTTCAAATAGAAAAGAAATTTAAATCGATTAAAATCAATTGAAATTATCGAAAATAAATTCTATTCAAAAATATAGCTACTCGTCAGATCGTAAGTAGAACAATAATTAGATATATATCTCAACCAACAATAAGTACCAAATGAATTAATATGAAATACTTATTATATAAAGATAGAAAAATTATTTTAAAAATATCATAATATC
>NC_068991.1:42012072-42018166 GCF_001194135.2 Octopus bimaculoides | reverse complement strand
ACTATATATTTTATCTATAAAGCTCAGTTTAATTTTAATTTTTTATAAATTGATTTTAATTGAGTTTTTACCTGTAATTTTGGATTTTGTCCCTAATATTATTATTATTATTATTATTATATATATATATATATATATGTGTGTGTGTGTATCTTTCAAAGCTTATTTCAGATACAAAGTGTATGTATTATGTAAGTACGTACGTACATACATAGGTTAGAAATTAGCTCTTTCTCTATTGGCAAGAAATCTTGAAATAAAACTGAATATGAGCACTCAGAGAGCACAAACCTCCGCCAAGGCAACACTAACGTCCTCTCAACGATTAGCCAGAGATGATTTTGAAGAACGAGAATATCTGAAATAAACTCGACTGCTCTCACAAACAAGAATACTAAAACTGAACCCGACTGCTCTCAAAAATTAAGTTAAAAAACAGAAACAATAATCCAGAATCCTTGTCCGATACCAGATCGATCCCAAAATCTAATCAGTTCGTGCCAGTCACGAGGCCAAACATCCCTGAAAGTTTCATCCGAATCCATCCAGCGGTTCTTGAGCTATCTTGTGCACGGAAAACAAACAAACACGACTGAAAACAACACCTCCACCTTCGCTAAGGCGGAGGTAATAGTAAACGGAGATGTTAAAAAACGCTATCTCACAGTGCAAGATGACTATGTTACCGTGAATAAAAATTAGTTTTGTAATTCAATCGTGAAGTTGAAATCTTCAATAATAAAATTTTTCAAAGTCACAATTTGATAAAAATATATTTAAATTGGAATTTATAAGGATTTTCGAGATAGTGTAGACTTACACTTACTTTGTTTTAGTAAAAGTTACATACTCCAAATTAATTAATAAGCAGCTTTCTTATAGAACAGGTTCATTAGAAAAACGGCAAGTTTAAAAGAAAAATAGCTCCCTAACAAAACACAGGCAGCAACACAACAAACGTAGAGAACACATCATCATTTGATCTATCCGCTTTTCAGCAAAAATATAATACCGAATATTGCTAGAAATGTCTTAGTCCTAATCAAATATAAGTATCATAATATAAAGATTTATCATGGTTAGCTATTGCTGCATGAAAAATACCAGAACTATATCAATGTATACAGGGCTAATCAAAATAATATACATGTAGCTGAATGTAATTCCACGTCTAAAGATCTCTCTGTTTAATGAGAAATGTTTAGGCAAAGCAATTATATGCACAGTAAAAGTAATTCCCCAAATGAGTAGCGTAGAAATGAAAAATGATATACTGGTATGGATGAAGGCTGCACCAAAGACCATATTCTCATCAGTAAATCCATTTTCAGAAATGAGGAAAACGGAAACGATAAAGCTATGTTCAAATAAGTATAGAAATTGATAGACCGAAGTGCTGACTACTTATATATTGTTTAAATAGTTATTGAAAGTGCGACGCCCTACATAAATAGAGCAAGTTGATTATAACTCTGTACTGCTTAGAACTATAATAACCCATCTAACTAATATAAATAAAAGAGCTGAGATAATGTTCGAACAGAATCTCGATAACAAATTTTAATGACTAAATACAAAGGTGAAATAAAAATCAAATTGAAGTAAACAAAAAGTGACCATCTCTGTAGAATAACCAGAAATTTATAATCTATGTTCCCTTGCATCACTAAACAGCAACAATAGTTCCGTTCTAATTTTTCAGTTGGTTGTTTAAATTGTACTATGGTTGCAGCTTTGATCAGATAGGGTTTTAATTCAGGTGTTTTATAATAAATTCTGTTAGTTTGTGGTTAGGTGTGAACTATGTTGTGTTATATTTCAAGAGCTTTTTAAAGACGTATTCACTTATCCAACAACTCGGGTGTCTGATTACTGTATCATAGTGCATATTTGATTCATCTGATGAAGTATGTTCGGCTCGAAATTTGATGTAGAGGGAAAATGGTTAAAATTTCACAATAAAAAATGAGTCAATTTGCTCTACCAAACGTATAGACACTCTATGTTCGTAAGACTGATTGTAAACACACGCTCACAGACACATGTTTGTGTATGTATATGGAAGGTAACTTTCTCGATATTTTATTTTAAGCAAACCACTTTTTCTGCCCAAATTATTTTTGTTACATTTGCATTTCAGGCGGATAGACGTGTGCATCATTATGCATACCGTAGCTTCTTACAGAAGATTATAATTTATCTTGATTTGCTTTTATTTGAATCAGTGAATCACTATACATTTTGAATGGCAAAACAGATTTTACAGTTGAGCAGCAGATTTCCACTGTCTGTTAACGTATCTGATATGTTAATGTAACTGAGGAAACCGGGAAAAATTCTTTTCGTTTAAGTTTTCCAGTGAAGCAAATACCAAGGTTTGTTTGTGATTAAAGCAGAGAGGTGCAAAGAAAAGTGTTTAGGTGGCGGAGAGGATTTATTTATGAGAAAACTTTATTACCGTTTATAAAAGTAGAAAATTGGAATTTGTGACGTTCATGTTTTTCCAAAAGAAGTTAAATAGCTACAGCCATGAGTCAAAGTTTACATTGTATATTATACTGTATATAAATACATTTGTGTGAATGCATATACCATGATCCGTTGGATCATAATGGTATCACATATCCTAAATCAAAAGTCAATCCATCTGGTAGATCCAATCGCCTTCCAAGTGGTATTGCAAGTTAATTAATTGTTCGTTTGTTTATGGAGTTCCTGTTGCTTATAGCATGCAGCTAGGTTGACTGGGCAATGCAAGAGCTAATTTAGTTAATATCAATTATTAAACTATTTTAAAATCATGATGTTAATAGGACAATCTTGATAAGTTAGTAATAACAAAATAAAGCACCTTTTCTGATGTTTTTGCTTTTCTCTTTTCGTTTTTTTTTTTGCTTTGAACAAAAAATTCCTTGCCATATTTGTTTCCTACTAGCCATTTGAAAGATATTCGAGTGAAATCTTGCACGAATTTAAGAGTATTTGTTTAAAATAAAATATTTCATTTTATTTATCACATTTTAAAACAAAAAAATATTTTCATTAATCTTAGGATTGTATTGAACAGCTGCCCTTACATGTAAGACGAATCCAGATGTCAGCCGGGTTTATTGTGAACATCGACATGTCACTATCTTCTTGCAGGAAAAGGAAGTTAATTTTTCTCTGTTTGCTGACAGCGGCTAAAGGGTTATATGGCGGACTCATCTGAAAAGATTGATGACATATTTTCCTATCAGGCTAAGCTCTCAATCTCTTGAAGTACCATTAGAAGAGGAAAGGGAGGTGCTGTCTTTTAGTTTGTTTATCGAAAATGGATGAGAATGACAAGAATGTTGAGTCTGAATGGGTATACTCTGAGTATACTTTTCTAAGTAGGAAGAAAGAAACGATTTTTAAATATTTTCCTTTTTATTCTTTCGTTCAGCTTTAAGGCAAAAATTTTTTTTACGAAATATCAAAAGTCAACGATCCAGACGATTTGGCTCCGTATTTTCCCAGTATAATCCAAGAGGTCCTCACAGAAGATTTTGGATTCTTCAGCTATAAACAATACTAGAAAGCAAGTAGAGCGGAAGTGTAATTAGGAACTTAAGGTACTCTAATCAATACAAGTTGACGTTGAATTTTTATAGAAATTTCTTGATTTAACTGTTTTATCATATGGTTTTTAAAAATTATTTTGTGTATATATCTGCTCTTCATAAATTTTTACTTGATCAATTATATATTGCATAACCTCTTTCACCCCTTCCCCACTCGTGTGCTTTGTGCACACTTGATGGCCTTCATCTTTTATTTCCTTCAAAGGCTTGCAAAAAATATAACTATCTCACCAACAACACTTTTAACCAACGATTGGTTGTTTTAGGAATGGAAAAGGAGTGTTGTGCAGGATTCCAATGCAAGAACTTTGAAATATCATATGTAATAAAAGAATGTGTTTTGAGTGAAATGATATCCAAAGCAAGACCTAAAATTTTTTCTTACATTCTAACTTTATGATCTAAAATGCCCCTGGCTTTTCTGTACCGCCCTTGGATTGAACAGCCACCCCAGGCACCGGCATCCTTCGCACCCACCAGGACGAAGAGGCTCAATCACTCAGTACAGATTAACTACTCGGATACGGATTAATGCCGACGACGACTTAGAAAATATTGAAATTCGAAAAAAACAACAATACTTAGAAAATTCTATAAATTCATTCCGCTTTTGTTTAAAGAATATTAGTTTGTCGAGCTTAATAAAAATCTCACCGAGTACTAGTATTCCGAGACGCGCCATATAAAATTGTTGGTTTAAAGCACAGAATTCTTGGTTAAGAACGTAGCATCACTAATAGCAGCATTAGTTTGCAAAAATAAATACATTTTCGTGGAATGAAATTCCACAACTAATCTTCCAAAGCTGTATGCAGCTTAGTATTTGGTTCACTGACTAAAATAAAACAGGACCAAACATTATTGTCAGCTCAGATGAACTCTGCACATTCCGACGTGATGCAGTTACAAAAGTGAACTGGAAAGAATCCATAAGTTTATTCACTAATATTCATTTCTTAATTAGTTTCATGAGGCCAATTATTAAAGGATATAATCGAGTAATTCGATCTTAGTATTTGGTAGTGGTTCTGGCAATTTCTGATGGCAGTTTCTTCGTATCAGAAGATCATGAGGAAGAGTGGCACACACTCGAATGGCTGCGTAAACCGATTCTTGGCGCTGCAGGACTTTTCTTCCTGTCTGCGCCTAGGAGTTTTAAAGTAAGAGTCAATCTACATAATCTGATCCCACTCTTCTTTATATATATATATATATATATATATATATATATATATATATATATATATATGTGTGTGTGTGTGTACATATATGTGTGTGTGTATGTGTGTGTACATATATATGTGTGTGTACATATATATGTGTGTGTGTGTGTGTACACATATACATGTGTGTGTGTACATCGGGCTTCCACAGTTGCCGTCAACCAAATTCACTTACGAGGCTATAGTAGAAGACTCGGAGGTCTGACCACAGTGGATCAGCAGGTTAAGGTGGCTGTAGTGACTAGAAAGCTATAGGTTTTACATGGGAGTAGCATTCTCCTAGGTGAGTTGCCTTACAGAGGTGGTGAGCTCCACATACCCTGGAGTTGCCAGAAGGGTGTCAAAGAGGGCACCGGACCACTGGAAAGATTCTACTCCTTAGTTTGCTGTCGAGGTTGACTCCCCAAGCATTTTCCTTTGCCAAAGCACTCACAAGGCTGTGAGGGCCTGTGCTTGGAGTTTCTTCGATAGCACGCTAATTTACTCAATGTAGGGATCCCGATAGGTGCTGTTATTCCGATTAAGAACAGACTCGCGAACAATAGTGGCTAAGAGATGGCTCCACACCCATCAAAACTCTGCAACTTTCCGAACCACCACTGGATGCAGTTAAAATCATACCCAGGACAATCTATAATAGAAATAGAAGGTAAAGTCACTATAAACGAAATATTTGTGCAAGTTGTTCAGCAAGAAATTGCATAATCATCTTTCTAGGACTACCAGAGATAACCATCATTATATGTATAAATACTAATAATATTAATGATGATAATGATAATAATAATAATAATAAAAACGTGAAGCTGATGGAAAGGCCAGGTGCATTGCATACCGACAACATTTGAAGTGCGACAGCAAGTTTTTGGCAGTGAAAGGTGTTCACTTCTCAACACAACGCCAATAAAGCAGAATAAAAATAATAAATGAAGACATAAACAAGCACATACTTATAAACATATATATATATATAAACACTAGACCATTAATAGCAGCAACACTTGAAGGTGTAACGAGATTTTAAGAATGCTACCGACGCTAAAGCTCTTTGTTAATAAGAACATTCAGGAACGGTGATAAACGATAAGGACGAGCTGTTGTTGCTGGGATCTACTCCCCATCTCTTAACCCACACGCGCGCGTGCACACACACACATATATATGTATGTATGTGTGTGTATACATATATATATAGAGAGAGAGTGACACACACACACACACACACACACACACACACACACACACACACACACACACACACACACA
>NC_068991.1:42010904-42011780 GCF_001194135.2 Octopus bimaculoides | reverse complement strand
TATATGTATATATATATATACATATATTTATATATATATATATGTAGATCATGCATATAGATTATGTAGACTTCTGCATGAAAGCGTGGTTGCGTCATTTACAATTACGCTCAGTAACCAAGATTTTCCGGGTTCGAACTCACAGTATAGCACTTCGGATGAGTATCTTCTACTATAGTTTCGGTTTGATTCATGTCTCATGAGTGGAATTTGGAAGTCGGAAACTGTACAGAAGCCCCTCATATACGTGTGTTTGTATTTCCAAGTCCGGATCTGTGTTTATGTTTACAGCGCTCTAAAAGCTGGTGCTATTGTTTATGTTAAACCTCATGACTTAGCAGTACGACAAATCGAGTTCAATAAAATAAGTACAAGACTAGAATAGCAGTGATTTCGATATGATCGACTAAAATCTTTTAAAGTGGTGCCCTAGCATGGACGTAATCTATGATTGAATACAAAAGAATAAAAAATTTTCTTTTTTTCTCTCTTTCGCTCCCCCTACTCCGCCACACAATAATAATAATAACAATAACCCTAGAATGGAATTTATAAACATTTAATGCATCGCTACGCGCATTTCCGCAACTGGATGCCCAAGTATACTACGGGCTACACTGTAATCATCCCAGGAATAAAAGCTGTGATCTTAAAAGTCATGCGATTTGTGGAAACACGCGTAGCGATGCTGCATTAAATGTTTATAAATTCCATCCTAGGATTATTGTTATTATTATTATATTTATCCAACAGGGCTGCGAGCTGGCAGAATCGTTAGCTCTGCCGGGCGAAATGCATAGCCGTATTTCGTCTGTCTTTACGTTCTGAGTTCAAATTCCGCTGAGGTCAACTTTGCCTTTCATCCTTTCGGGTTCG
>NC_068991.1:42002162-42007162 GCF_001194135.2 Octopus bimaculoides | reverse complement strand
TTGACTTTGGTCTTCTTATAGATTGAAAACACAAAAGACTGATAGACTCTGAAAAGAATTTGTCAGAACAAGGTACGCGCATTAAATCTGCTGCTGTCGATTCTCTTTTCTTTGTACCCTCTACATCTAATCGTTATCACACGATTCTTTAAATATTTCCAGACATCACTCGTACCGTTTTTAAAACAGGAATCCAGTACACTCAATTACGCATCATATCAATGAAGGACCTCTTGTTTCATTGCGAGCAGACCTGCTGCCAAATTAAAAATAGCAAAAGACGAATTTGGCCACATGTTGGACCTCGGAATATTTCGACCTTCCTGTAGTAATTGGTCTTCGCTGTTTATAGTTCCGAAGAAAACTGAGGGAGATTGGCATCCCTGTGGAGACAACAGACGATTGAATGTTTTATCTATGCTCCTCATAGAAATCCAGTTCCTCATATCATGATTTCTCAGCTTTTTTATATGCTTGTACTGTTTTTTCGAAAATCAGTACTCACCGATAATCAGATTCCCACAGAACCTGCTGATGTCCCTAAAACTGCTATAACTTTTCCTTTTGGACTTGCCGAATTTCTTAAAAAATGCATTTTGGTCTTAGAAATGCTGCGAATACTTTCCAGGGGTTTATTGACGAAGTTACTCTTGGTTTAGACTTTGTGTTCGCCTGTATCGACGACTTGTCGATTGCTAGGCCTACCGAAGATCAGCATGAACAGCGTTTGAAACAACGTTTTACTAGGTTATCACAATATGGCGTCGTAATTAACTTAAGCAAATGTTTTTTTGGTGTTTCTTCTATCTCATTTTTAGGACATATTATTGATAGAAGGAATCCGACCGTTGAAGGAAAAAGTAAATACGATTACAAATATTCCTGTTCCTACATCATTGAGGAAGTTGCGAGAGTTTCTCGGGCTTATTAACTTCTATAGGCGATTTATCACGCTCTGTACAGAGACAAAATCACTACGTAATTGTAAACGGAAAAATGAAACTATTTCTTTAACTCCGACAGAATTACAGTTTTTTAACGACATTAAAGAACTAGAGTTACATTGCTAGCCCATCCGATACCCGATGCACCCTATCACTAATGGTAAATGCATCTGACGTTGGAATCGGAGGAATACTCAACAGTTTGTCCAAAATTACTGTCAAGTTCTTTCTTTTTTTCAAAGCTTTTCAAGTACTTTCGGGCTAGAGTTATTGACCGTAAGTTAATTGTCAGTAAAACACTTTTGCTATTTCTTTGAAGGAAGAACGTTCACCATCTGTATAAACCATTAACCCAAAACGGATAAATATTCCCCAAGAGACATTAGACACCTTGTATTTCACAGTTTCCGGTGGAGATACGTCATATTAAAGGTACTGAAAATTATGCAGCAGACGCATTATCCCGTATTTATATCAATGTGTTGCAAGCTGAAGATACTATTTGTATATACACATTTATTGCTTAATCATTGTCAAATGAACTTTCGCTCAGCATTTATTCTCTATTCAATGCATGTTTTTTTTTTCACTTGTGTTAGCATATTGTATTTCTATGTAATTTCGCTATTTAGTTGATTCGTTCTTTTCGTTTACACGGCAAATCATTGGGAGAAGACTCCTGTAGGGATTCGAACTCCAGATGCTAGGTAGGGATCACGAGTGAGCCATCACGGTTTCACGTGATTCATCTATACATTGACCAATCAGCGTGAAGCTGTGTGTGGTATGGCTCCTCGGATGATCTAAACTTCACCCCCTTTTCACCCTTCAAAACAGTTTGGCGCCTAAGTCACAAAGCAAACAACCTCAGGCAAGCGAGCAGGGCAGATGGCTTCGGGTAACTGACAAGGCAGACGGCTTCGGGAATTCGCGTAGACCACCTGTGCACTCACAGAAGGCAGAGCACTGAGACCAGACGGTCTTAGACATTCAGACAGACCAGCTCAAGCAAGAAACAATTTCGGACATTCACACATGTACCACAACTAACCTTCTACATGACACGGTGCAGTTCCCTCTTCTCAGTCGGCGGTTTTATTATCAGCATCTTTCTTTCGTAAACAGACAACACGGTAAATCATGTCCAGCAGTAATAGATATGATAAAAGGTAAAAGTTTGTGTTTTACTTCATTTATTATACACGCAATCAGCTTGATCACACGACAGTGGCCTTCAACATATACAACACACACCAACAAGCAACCACCACAACATCAGTGGACAAGTACACTCACGACGTTGGTGATTATGCAATTTCACGACAATGGTATTACTTTCTCCAACAACCAGTTTTTTCTCATCGACCAGTTCTTCTGAGTACAAAACGTTTCCTTAGCTCGAATATCTGACTTTCACAAGTAACATGGACATTTTACGTAAACTCGTTATTAACCAAATAAATAGTTAACATTTTAAGAACCACTCAAATAATCCACTTATGTTTCATCACATTGGAGTAACACAATGAGATGTAGTCTTTGAGATGTACCTCTTTGAGATGTACTGAGTAGCCAATAGAAATTGCATTGTTTAAATTTTCATTATGGAGTAACACACTTCAGGCTTCTCTTTGAACTATTTAAAAACAATTGTCACTTTTGGGGCTATATAGAGTCACACCCATTGTATATCAGCTCTAAAATATCGTTCGATCTTTTTCCGATGTTACAGATAAACGCTATTTTTTTACGCTCCGATGAAACACTGACATCTCGTGGTTGAACGCCGTTCTTCAAAATTCATGTCAAATTCATGTTAAAAAATTCCACTTGTGTCCTTAAATGGAAGAAGCATCATAATTTTGGCACAGGTACTTTATCCGAATTGGGCATTGCCCAAGTTGTAGAATTCAGGTTTGGATATGTAAGTTCCTGCCTATTTTTCGTATTGTAACTCTAAGTTCTGAAATAGCACTCGTCACAAGTGGAATGCCTTTTATAAATGGCCAGCTCGACTAAACCTGACCTGGGACCAAACAACGATAATAACAAAAATCACAACAATAAATGACTGTTTTTTTTTTTAGATATTTATCTAAATAATACTTATTTCTAACATTGGCACAAAGCCTCACATTTATATAGGAGTCAATTTAACTGATCTACAGTACCTCATAGTAGTTTTAAGTCTACCGTACGCACAGGTACAGACGCACATTTTGAAAAATCGCCACTACTTTACATAGCCTTCCGTTAAAGTACTGCGGTAGTGATATATATACATATGTATAGATGATGATTTAACTTGAACTCGAGTCATACGTATTTGGTGAGAAGTGTAGGTTCACGATGAAAGAAAAAGTCGAATTTGAACCCTGAACGTAAAGAAACAAAATTAAATGCCATAAACAGTTTTGTTAGAAGCTTCCTCGATTTTGGCATCCGCCACTGTGTATAAACATGCTTCGATAATATCAGTATACGTATATACATATTTTGGCAAATATACGAGCGTGCAAGAAAACAAGCAAACACGACGCGCATGCACACACACACACACACACACACACACACACACGATCACTTTTTCTTTTTTTATACCTTCAAATATATACAGATATCCCATACAAATCTCAAATTTTCAAGGATAAAAACAATTAAACGCTGCTTTATGAGACACCTTGTGTACACAAACAGTGTGGAGTGGCATAAAATATACACCCAGCTTTAAGGGTGTAGGGGAAATCACTGTTAAAAGATATACATCTGTTTCGTTCATTATCCTAAAATCATCATTACATTTATTTTCCTCCTCACCAATACCTACTCCCTGTTCCTTTCAATCCACTTCAGCTATGCTAAGTTCTACCACTTTGTAGCTCGATGAAGGAGATAACTGAATTTTTTCATTCTTAATTTACTTGTTAATGTCACCTTTTTTACAGATACAATCTTATCAACGATGGTTTCTTTAGTTAGGAATGGTTGCAAGAGTTAGACGTGTGTGCGTGCGTGTGTGTGAAGTGCGTGCGTGCGCGTGTATTTGTGTTTGCGAGGAGTTTCAAGGTGTAGGCTAGATGGCTGGGCATATAACCCGTGTTCTTGATAAAAAGAAAAAAAAATTACTGAAAAAGAAAAGCATCTCATGCTTCTGTATAAACAATATATACACGGCATCATCTTGCATCAGTGGCAATGAGCTATGTTGGATGTATATAGTTAATACTCCATCATCAGTTTTCTTTTTTATATATCTTAGGTCTTGCCAGCTGATAAACGTGTGTACATTATACTCATCTAATTAAAATTCGACACACAGATACGGGTTGCTTGCCATTCATGCGTATCTCTGAGAAGTGGCTGGTGGTTGGCTGGATTCTTTCTGTTGTTGTTGGTAATATACCTGCTACTAAAAGGTAAGCCGGTCGAAAGCATTAACACCTGTATCTCAGGTAAGGCAACTGTAAAATGATGTCTGTCTCGTAGATTTGGGTCAAAATTTATTAACTATTTCTAGCCGGTCGATAAACTACATAGAGGCTTCCGTGATCATCTTCAGTCCAAATGTAAGACAAGATCAAGATGACTGGGGATGGAGATGGATGCAGTGGATGACCAAGATGTCTTACTTGCCGCATCTTAGTCTCTGCACTCCACGATGCGTTGCTGCAGCGCCTTCCTCTCCGTTGAATCATGGCGGTTTCTTCCGCAGAGTCCACGGAGTCCAGTCTTCACATGAATATAAAGGCAAGATGTATGTATATGCACAAACACATACACACACAAACACACACACACACACACACACACATACACACACACACACACGCACGCCCACATATACATTAGAAACACCTTACACTGCCACTGTGGTGACTCACATGGTTGCTTAAGTCCTTCTTATTTCAGGCTTTTCTTTTCCACTCCACCCACCCTTCCCAAGCACAGCCAATTCAACAATTTAGAAAAAAAAACTGTTGATTCAGTCCGTCGCTACTCAGAGAATTTCATAGTCTGCGACTATTCAGGCGACAAAATGAAAAAAATTAACAGCGG
>NC_068991.1:41998064-42001638 GCF_001194135.2 Octopus bimaculoides | reverse complement strand
TGTGTGTGTGTGTGTGTGTGTGTGTGTGTGTGTGTGTGTGTGTGTGTGTGTGTGTATGTATGTATGTATGCATGTATGTATGTATGTATGTATGTATGTATGTATATATGTATGTATATGTATATATATCGCTGGTAAAGCATAAATCCTAAAAAGAAGCACACTCTAAGTTATGGAGCAGTATATGATATACATAAAGTTAGATAAGACCGGTCTATGGGATTACCCTGGTTTTCACGTCCATAAAGCGTTTAGTTTTACGGCATATCATCAGATCCCAAAACCTGTTGGCTTAAGGGCTCTTTAGAATATGAAGGAGGAAAGACTTCGCTACTCAATGTCAACAACAAGGGACTGTCTCTCTTTGGCTATCGATCACCAGTGACCCTGTTACCCTGTGGGTTCCAATAGGCGAGCAGGAATATTCTGAAATGCAAACACGGTCCGAAGACCTCCGTTCTCGAGTTAAGGATGTTCCCCGAGTCGAGAGAGTCCCTTAGAATCCTTGCCTGTTCCGCTATGCATTGTTTACAGCACTTGGTCCCGTTTATGTAGGGGCCTAGATTTCCTAGGATTCTCCAAGATATTCTGCATGGAATCCCGTCGTCTATCAACTGCCATATATGGCTGGCTAATGACGTAACGTATCTCCTTTTCGGTATACTGAAGGAGGATCTGTGGTCGGAGAGTCATTGTTTGAACGTGTTCCCGGAGCAACCGATGTATCTCTGTGGTCAGATGTTGGCGGTACTGTGCCTGTTGGTGTTGGCGTTGCTGCTACCGCTCTTGTTGGTACTGATGTTTCTGGTACTGGCGCTGTTGGTGCTGTCACTGCCGGTGTTGGTAATGGTGCTGTTGTTGTCGTTGATGTTGTTATTATGGTCATTGCCATTGATGGAGGTGCTGTCACTGCTGTTATAGATAACACTAAAGATGGCTCTGCTGCTCTTTCCGTTAGGGATACTGCCATTGCTGTTGTTGCTGTTATTGTTGGTATCGCTGGCGATGGTGATGGTGTTGTCGCTGGTTCTGTTCGTGTCTCTGCTGCTTCTATTGGTACTGTCATCCCTGATACTGCAGTAGCCGTTGGGGAGCTGCTGATGTTGCTGCTGCTTTTAGGGTCAGCCAGTACCTCAGCTACATAGACGACTCCCTTGGTTTCTCAGTGGCCTCTCAGTGGCCTCTCTCTGTTGTGGTTTCTGCATGAGCATCCTGCCTCCACTTGTGGTCTAGGGGTGCTAACTAGAATGCTCTTAATATTGGGGGCACTGCTAAAAGAGACCCTTAGGTTGTGCTTGTTGAAAATGCGTCCGTACCTATATGAACGTATGAAATCTTTATCTATTAACTTAAGGAATATCCTACCTACAGACGTTTTTACGTTGAGAGAAGTGGGGTGTTAAACCAAATGATATTTCTGTGACGCTTCCTTCTATGGATGTTGAGGCCCGACATGTAGGAGACGCAGTCCCTATATCCGCTAGCAGCTAGAGCCTCGTTATAGTAGGGGGCTACTGCATCAAAAATCTCTTGAATGGAGGACAAGTTCGTGATCCTCTTGGTAACACCCTTCACCAGGTTTTTGAACACGATGTGTTGGTGATAGTGTACGTTAGCCTCTCATTTAGCTTGCGGTAGGGCCTATATGTACTGGAGCCCAAGTCAAGCGTTACGTCTAAGAAGTCCGCAGGGGTGAGGTTGATTTCGATTGTTATTTTCAGTCCCATGATGCCAAGTGTGCTAATTAGATCTTTTCTAAACCTGTCTAGGGTGTGTGCCCGTTTGCTCCTCTAGAGATGGCCAGGGCGTCATCACTGTAGAGACCAAAGAGAACAAAAGGGAACTTTTTCTTAGGGGTATCAAGGATATACAACCCGATGAGGTCACATACATCAGCGCTATCGTAGACCCCCATCGCTACATCAAAGGAGCCCACGGAGTTGGATTGCTTGACCCAGGTCGAACCTTTATTGAACAGCACTGTTTTTCTGGCGTGCATAATGACATCTATATCCCTGTCGCTAACGTCAGTGAAGCCCCTAACAAAGGAAAGCACCTTGACTAGTAATCCTTTTGATATAGACGGGTGAAACTAGGGGAAACTTGCTCTGCCTCTCCCCTTGTTGGTATTAAACCATGCAATCACCTCGCTGGTGCCACGCCATAATGAAAGGTTGGCGTCTCTTCTTATGTCGTTATTGATGCTTCTCAATATATGCTTGCTAGCTTGACCGATGTCGGATTTGGCCGAATTAAGCAGGCGGCATTTAGGGTTTGAAGTAAAGTTCGGTTTATGATCTTATATGGTAATAATATTCTAGAGAGGCCTTAAGCCAACAGGCTTTGGGATCTGATGACACGCCGTAAGGCTAAACTCTTTATTGAAGTGAAACCCAGAGTAATCCCATAAACCGACCTTATCTAACTTTATATATATATATATATATATATATATATAAATACTTACCAAGAAGTTGTAAACCGCATTGATAAACACCAACTACGACCAATTTGTAGTAGCAGAAATACTTATGATACAGCTAGCATGGTAACAACGCCGGTAAATGGAGTCGGGACTGCCTTATTTACAAATAAATACGATAAATGCTCATGCAGAGAAAAATCAAAATGTCCTTTGATTAATCTCTGTATGAGTACAAATCTTGCATATAAATGTACCATGCACACAAGGGGAGGGCCCTATGTTTACATTGAGCAGACGACTGATTCATTTAAGAATCGTTATCGTAACCATGTTACCAGCTTTAAGGCAATCAGTAAGAGACATTCATATTCTTTGGCAGATTTTTTATGGCAACCGAAGCAGAATAAAACGAAGTACAGCATTAATTGGTCCATAGTACGGTATGAAAAACCATACAATATGATTTCCAGGAGATGCCGTCTTTGCTCCGAGGAATCCCATTCTATTCTGTGGACTAACAAGAAGATAATTAATAGAATTTCTGAACGACTCTCGAGATGCTTACACGCATATAAATGTACTTTCGCGCAATGCAGTGAAAATGAATTTTGAGTAACTGTTAACTTAACTTAATTTACTTTAAGGAATGGATGACTTAAGTTTACTTTTAACCTCCTCATTCTTATAAACACCAAGTAGATGACTAACTCGCTCGGTGATAATGAGTGCACCAAACCTCACGTGTACGTATGCTCACATTTTTGCGGATGCTTGTATGAGTGAGTGTACTCGCGCCATGCAGCTTGCCCGAGAGCGTTTATACATCCATATCTGTTAACGGTTATTTTTAATACTTTTCTCGCTGTTCGTTTTTTGCGTGTTCATTTCTCCTTTTGCTATCTGTGATTTTATTTTTGATCTTCTATATAAATGAAGATATTTCCTCCGTCTGAGTGCTTTTCTCTCTACAAAACAGAAAGTTACATTGCGGAACAGTCATTTTAATGAGTTGTATTTATTTATGACCCGACGAGATACATCTGCACCACCGGATGCTCCTGAACTAGTTGTTGAGTGTCCCACTCAAGAGGAATCGATGTTAGATGTGTCGAAACAATTGTCGTGATTAATAATAAATTCTGGTATATT
>NC_068991.1:41993423-41997577 GCF_001194135.2 Octopus bimaculoides | reverse complement strand
ATATATATATATATATGCATACGCGTATACATACATACATACACACAGACATACATATATACATACATACATACATACACACACACATACATATATACATACATACATACATACATACACACACACATACATATATACATATACGCACACACAGAGAAACGCATCATTTTATTCATGTGTATATGCTTAAGTGAGAATTGTATTTTTGTAACCTGTCCGATTAGTTTCAAACGTTGAAAGTAACATTACATGCTGCAACCGACTAAAGTGTTTCTTTTCATTCACACACCATGGTACGTTCGTCAGCCCTTTAACACACCAATCTGCTAACACCTAAGAATACTTAGTTTCAAAGAAACACAATCTTAAATAGATGCTATTTGATAGTGATGTGTCAAACAGCTCAGTGTATGTAATTTCATTTAATCAGCTTAACAAAGATTTTGAGAAAAGACGTGCGAGTCGGGTAGTGTATTTGTTTTAGTGTGTTCTTAGTGTATCTCCATTCTACCTTTCTATCTTTATCCACTCATAACTTGCGTGCGCATATACACTCGCACATACACAAACATTCAATCACATATACATATACACACATATACATATACACACATATAAATATATGTTTATATTTACATTTATATATATATACATACGTACGCATACACATGCATATGCACACACACACATACACACGCACATACACTCACATATTGCACAAGCAAATTGGCAGAGTCGTTAGATCATTGAGTAGAATACTTCGCAGTATTTTTTCTGTTTCTATACTCGTATCATTCACTGTGGTCAACTTTGTCTTTTATCCTTTCGGGGTCGGTATAAAAAAATTGAAAAACACCCAGTCCTTGACGGCATATGCCTTGTAGTGTTTGTTCCGGCTCTTTTGCATTCCAAATTGAAATACCCCTATACTTTTCTTCGGTGGCAGGCTTAATACGTCCTCTGGTTTAAACTGCCCTCTCCACACGTGGTACTTTAGTGCCTTTATTGAACCCACTTTGTTATTCCACCTTCCTTCCCGCAAGTTTTGGCGGCCTGATAAAGGGTCATGGGCGTTTTCTTTCTCCTGACCGAAAAATAATAATGTGTATATGTTTAATATTTAAAACACACTGGAGAAGCAGAATGAATTCCTTCGGTGAGCAGAGGATCTTTAGAATTATGTGTTCTGCTCAGACAGTGAGTTTCAACCCACAAGCTTTCACCAGATATTCCAATATCTTATAGATTCGGTAATTTTGCTTCTGTGATAGCTGAGATGCCATAAGCTTTCTCCCTAAGTAGCTAAGCTGTCACCAAAGGGCAGTAGCAACAATTAGATAACTGTTGGAAATGATTGGATATTTTTGTAGAGCAAGAAGTAATCTTTCAGTATTCTAAATCAGTCATACGCTTTCAATTCTTGTTTGAAACTTTTTCACTTCACTTTTGTTGCTAATATATCTTTTGAAAGACAGCAACATTGCACTATTCTTGTTAACAACATCCATTTCTCTAATGAAATACTTGGGTTTTTAACAGGACTAAAATCGAATAATCTTGCAGGCAATTAAAATAACGTGTTTCTTTAAAAGTAAGTGCGAAGCAATCAACACACTTATTGCTTAGATACGTTTTCATATATTTTGACTAGACAACAATAAACAGCAAATGCAAGCTGTGGAGATAATTTGTTACCTGTGTGCAGTTGAAATAAAACGATTTCTTTGAGGATTTGAAGCCGGTTCGCCTCCTTAGCATCTCCATCAGTTTTCTTCTTTACTGCTATTGTAGTGACTTGATAATTATTAATGATATCAACAGTTGTACGCGTGCTATTTATAGCTTTACGCATAGGCATATCAGCGAAAGAGATTTGTGCATTCTAATTTCTTACCGATACGCCCTGTAAAAGTTAGCAGGACGAGGTAACCTTGCTCTTCCACAAAACCTGTTAGCATGCCGAATCACGTGATTGTAATTCTCATGTGACGCCTTATTTTATTAATATTCTGAGAAGTGTTTGGTTACCAGAAACAGTGGATTGTGGAACAAGAAGTCTAATGCCTTCAAGTATTTAGTTTCGTTTCTCTAAATTCAATGTTCAAATCCTGATGGATGTGAATTCCAATGAAGAAATGGATTTAGCTTCATTCTAGTGTTAAAAATGATTAATACTTGTTGTAATTAGTAATACATTATAGAAATTTAAATTTATTAAAAAAATATTAGATAACAACTCCCAAGATTGAAGAGGTGATGAATGTATAACAAAGACTTTAACTTTCGGAGATGTTGTCACCTAAAACTGCTCATTCAAAACTTTTACACGGTGTAAAGAACGAGTTGTTTGAAAACAAAATACACTTTCAAAAGATATCATTCAACTACAGTAGTAGTTGAATGATATTCTTAAGGCCGCAATTTACTCACACACAACATATTTCAGAGCTTGTCGCTAATTCAGTTCTTAGCCAAATGGAAAACCGTTAACATTTTTGAAGAGGACTGGTCCCTAGCATTAAAAAATTGGCATTAAAAAATTGAGATTTGGTTCAGTAGAAAAAAGTTTACATCAAAATTTGTAGCGACGTTATAGGAGAGTAAGTAACGCCACCAATCAAGTTTAGATCTAAATAACTTTTTTATCTTAGAAACAAAATATATTTATCTTAGAAGAAAGCGTGAAAAATTTCATAGTTTTGATCCCATGCAACAAAACTTTGTATCATAAAAGTTGTGAGGTAAAATATGAAAAATATATAAGTAAGGTAAAAAATTGGGTTTAAGTATAATTAACTTTTTTATTTTAAAAACAAATTATATTTTAATTAAGCTTAAATGACAGAGCTCAATTCGGGGAATTTCATATCAATCTCATGCAATGAAGTTTTAAAAGAAAAAAGTTAAGCGTGTTTGTTTCTCAAATTTGTGGGTGATAATATAATTTTATATTTTATTATGAATATAGTTCTAGGGGACTTTTGATATATGTCACCGATATCATTGAGGTAAGGAAAAGAATATCAACGACACCGCTAATTAACACATTTGACACATTATTAATTAGCATAACAGCATAGCCTGGAAAAAACATGGATTACATAGAAAAATGCGAGCAAGAGAAATAATATTCTTAAGATTATAAATGTAGAAAAGTACAGGACAGGTTATTACGCGTGGAAAAGTTCAGGACAAGTTATTACATGTGGTAAATTACAGAACAAGAAAACAATACAATTAATAACTTGTAATAAAATTTTTTGTTTTAATAAAAGCTAGTATTTTCTAAATCTAGATATTTTATTTGAAATTTCATCCTTAGCCGCAATATTTTAAGTAAAAGTTTTCTTGTTCTGTACTTTACCAGATGTGATAACTTGTCCTGAACTTTTCCGAGTGTAATAGCTTGTTTTGTACCTATCCAGATTTTTATATTTCTTTATTGCCCACAGGGGGCTAAACATTGAGAGGACAAACAAGGACTGACAAATGGATTAAGTTGATTACATCGATTCCAGTGCGTAACTGGTACTTATTTAATCGACCCCGAAAGGATGAAAGGCAAAGTCGACCTCGGCGGGATTTGAACTCAGAACGTAACGGCAGACGAAATACCGCTAACGATTCTGCCACCTGCCGCCCTACTTTTCCAGATTTATAATCTTAAGAATATTATTTCTCTTGCTAGCATTTTTCCATGTAATTATATATTGCATGCACATGGAGTCCCCTACAGTTAATACAGTTAATACAAAGGGAGATAATAATTTTTTTCGAAATATTTGGCGGGATTCGGAATTTCATTTTGAAATGTAAGGAATGAGGGATAAGATGCATAGAATATACGTTATTTTTGTTGCCTACTTATTACGAAGTTCTTAAAACTTCTAGTCAATAGTAATCATACAAAACACTATTTATTCTATGATTCTCTATACACTTCCAGACATTTTATGGTTTTCAAAATAAACCGTGAAATTTCCAAGGGTACTGCTACTGTCTATTCATTTATTTATTTGTGAAAAGGCAGAAACATTAAGAGTGCTAAGTGGAAACTGCTTTTCGATATTTAGTCAATCCTCAACGTTCTGGTTCAAAGCTTTATTTATTTATTATTTATGCGCCCTTTTAAAGCCTAGCCAGGCTCATGGGCC
>NC_068991.1:41988429-41993323 GCF_001194135.2 Octopus bimaculoides | reverse complement strand
CCATACATTTAAGTATAAGGATTCACGTGGACCGGTTTCTATATTGTCAACATAAATAAATAAATAAATAAATAAATAAATTTAAATAAATTCCCTCAAATTCTTCAGCACGTGTTACTATGATAAGATACCCCAACTACTCGTATCGAAATCTGTACTGTACCTGATTCGTTTTGTGCCGAATTAAAATAACAGTCATCAGTGAAAATATACTCTCTATACAGGGGCAGACAATTCGCGAGAAAAATATAATTCTCGAAAATTGATTTGCTAAGATATTATTAATTTTGTTATCACCCGGAATGACTATTTTAAAAAACGTTTGATTTCTGTAGTTATTATCAGTGTATTTTTAGCGATTTAAATAAGAGCTTTCGCAGACATACTTAGTATGTTCTTTGATTAATTTTAATTTTAGTCCTTCAGCTATTTAATGCTTTTCTTGGGCCTGCGATCGCCTATATTATTAATTCTGTTATTATCATTTTTTTAAATAGTCATTCCGGATGATAATAAAATTAATAATATCGTAGCAAATTAATTTTCGAGAATTATATTATATATTTTTTCTCGCAAATTGCTTGCCCCTATATATATATATTGACAGAAAAGGTAAGGCAACAAAAGAAAGAAAGAGACCTCGATATTATGTAAATAGAGGAATTTATCTGGTAGTGATATAGAGAGAGTTAGAAATATAATTTTAGCAGAGGGGTGATGTTCTGATGGTGAGGTTAAAGAAAAGGGGAGAGGGAAAAAATGATGGCAGGGCGGATGGCGGTGCTGGAGGTGGTAGTGGTGCGTGGATAGTGAAAAGTGTATTTTGTAAAAATATTGAACTAAGCTTTTTATATCACCTATCATTTAACACAGCGCATAAATGCAATTCCGTGAAATATTCACGCTTATTTACGTGGCAGATATATTCAATTTGCCTCAAGATTGTATCATATGTACGGGATATATACTTTTTGTTTGTTTATGGGGAAAATGAAAAAATAAGAGTGGATATTTATTTTATGAGTGCTATGTATTAAGACTATAAAGTTATGCATAAAGTATATAAAGTGCATTAAGTAATCATCGTATTTTAATTTCTTTCACTTTTCAATGAGTAGCAGATGAGTGACTATCTTTCCATACAGACACAACACAGTCTGAGCTTTCAGGCTTTTCTGGATAAAGTTTTCAGAAATAACCCAATAGGTTTACCATTAATTCCGTGAAATATTCATGGGTCCTGCTAGTATATATGTATGTATGTATGTATGTATGTATGTATGTATGTATGTATGTATGTATGTATGTGTGTGTGTGTGTGTGTGTGTGTGTGTGTGTATGTATGTATGTATGTATAGTGCGGAGAATGTACTTGAAAAATTTGGTGTTTGTCCAAGGTGTAAACAAATTCTTTAACCAGTCCAAGTTCGGTCTGTGAAGTGATGTTTGGTTGTGACTTCCTGTGACTTTTGCTATCATGTTTTCGTTTCATTCAAGTATTTGTCACCCTTTTCGAATAATAATATTTTGTTCTGCTATCCCCACAAATAGATGCAACACGAAGATGAAAAAAAGAAACAAGTAAAAACTAGAAAATTTAAGATAAGAAAGAGACAACAAGGAACGTATGTAGAGATTTTATAGTCGTTAAGTTTCATGTGCATTTTTTTATTGTTTTCTTTTTATTTATCTCTTACAGTTGCTGATCGCTCTCTTGTGCGACGGAAAGCTGAGATGTCGAGTGAATAGACCAAAGTTTTACAGAAACTAAAACAAAATTATATTATCAGAATAATAATCAATCAAGTGAAAAAAAGCAAAAATAGGGAACATTTTGTTATATTTTTTTATATAACAACTTATCTAACTTCTGTCAATTCTCACGCACAAAACGCATTTCCAAAATACTTGTCTCATCTAGAAGCCATATTTATCAGTTTTGATAACAGTTCAGATTGATTGGTGACACTAGGGTGAGGAGAAAAAAAAGGACAAAACATAGTGAAATAAATAAATAAATAAATAAATTTCAGCATTTTTTAACTATCGTTCATGCTTTCGTTCTTTTCTTTCTCTCTTTTTTTTTCTTTCTCTATTGTTCTGTAATCTTTGTAGTTTACTATTTTTATCGACGGAAGGTTTAGGGCGAGGTTTTTAAAAAAAAATAAAGATCATGAGATAGCGCTGCTTTAGGCACGCACGAGAACAGATTAATGCATGTGTGTGTGTGTGTGTGTGTTTTGATGAGCTGAATGCCTATAATTAAGTTTCGGTTATACGCTCGTTGAGACAGCAATTTGATCTGTGTGTATGTGTACCCTGTAGATCAAGCTGCTATTTGAACGATAGTGCAAGCACAAAACACAGGTGACGGCACACGGCTCAGCCGGATAAATATAGAAATACAGCCATACTCTATATTATGTGTAGAGTACTTTTACCCTTGTTCTTCACAATATAGAGACATACCTTACATTATATTACATACTATCTTCATTAGTACTTAACAATTAGTATAAATTTCGCCGAGTTGCATTAAATGTTGAGTATATATGTGTGTATTATCTTCATGTAATACATACATTTATAATGCATACGTACAATACACATATGTATACACACATATATACTCAACATTATATGCAACTCTGCAAAATTTGTATTAATTGTGAAATAATAATATTAACATAAACATTATTGCTGTGTTATATCGCTATTGTTGTTGTCGTTATGATAGTAGTGGTGGTAGTTATATGTCTTCCGTTCAGTTTCAAATATTGGTTTTCTTTCTTTCCCTTCTATTTCTATAGTTTTCTGTTTAAGAAAATGCTACAACCGGAAAAATTGTTTTTGTCAACGAAGAAGAATTAGGAACGCCAAGAAATTCTAACCTATAACTGTTTGTTTAATAGCTTATAATTTTATTTTTTTTTATCAATGTATTTTTAAAAATAAATTTACTATACATCTCTTCTTTTACATTATTCGTCCTTCAACCTTCAGTTTTTAAAATAATAATATATTCCACGAAAAAAAAAAAAACCCCAAAAAAATGTTCTTGCTCGTTTTATTTCGGATTACTTTTTCAACGTGGATGTACACTAATGGTAACCATTGGACGGTTGGCACTGTCAGTTATGGTAAACTGAGATTCTTTGGTCACAACAACTTTCTTAACATCAGAACTTTGTGTTACGGCGTAGGATTGGCGGGGTAAGGGTTTTAGTGGTGCTTCTATCGTGAGTTTGCCATCTTCAGCCAGAAAAGCATTAACACTCATTGGATCCACAGATTCTGGTAGTTCGTATTCTTTGTTGAATTCTTTATGCATGGTCCTTCCTTCTCTCTTCTCTTCATGACGAGCTGAAACGACTAATTTCCGGTCCATGGTTTTAACAACTACCTCTTCTGGTTTGAATTCGCCAATGTCTACTTGAAGTTGCAGTTTCCTGGAACCGTCTGGTTCTGTAATTATTGGGTTCTGCACTGATGTCTTGTGCGATATGCTGGGAACATTCTCACATTTTATTGGTAGAAACGTTGCTTCCTTAAAAGGAGATTGCTGATGTGTCGGTCCTTCCACTGTAAGAATACCGTCTTTACTGACGACGCAGGTTATTTTATCTTGATCAACATCCCAAGGAATATCTATCTGTCGACTGTATTCACGACTGAATGTGGAATTACCTTTCTTTTCTTCATTTTTTCCATGAATTACAATTCTGTTGTCTTGAATTTTGACTTGTATTTCCTCAGGACTGAAATCAGAGACGTCAAAGCAAATTTTCAGTTTCCTGTTACCTTGACTGTCAACTTCGTACAGACTCTTGAATCCTTCAACCTTGGAGAACTTATCTACGCTTGTCGCATCAGTCGGAGTTAAGGTGAAGAAGTCTTCTTTCATTTTCTGGAAATCTTTCTCCCATTGAGAGCGTTTTTCGGTTACCTGGGTTTCTATACTATTCCACGCTTTTCTTTGGCGGTCCTCGAAAGTTAAACTATCTTTTTTTACTGGAATATGAACTTCAGTGCGATAGTGAGCCATGGTGCCTCTGTGTTCGTCTCTAGCTGTTGGTACCTCCCTGAATACCTGCAAATATAAAATAAGAACGTTCAATATTGTTGCTATCAATTTTTTTTTTTGGTAAATCAAAGTTTTAGAAATACATTAAAACTTTTTTTGTTCTTAAAACAAAAATTAAGTACACCTTGGAAAACATTCACGAAAGTATTCACAGTTAATCTACGGCTAAAGTAAACGTTGAAGATTTATAAAAAAAATATTTAAATTTAACAAAAATGTTCGAGATTAACAAAACCGTCAACAATGCTCAGAAGAATAATTTCTTAAAAACATAATTATAAAAATTTTAGCCTATACATGAGTTGATATACACCAAATTAAATACTGAACATTTTATTCAATTAATGAAACATAATTATCAAGACATTATAGTTAGATTATCAACTTGAATTTTTCATATTTTAGAAAAATATCGGAGATGTACTTGCATAGCAAGCGACCTGATCTGAGATCGTGTGCTGGAACGAAAACAATTGCAGCGTGGAAGGTGTTTATAAACCATTTAAGAAACACACAAAACCGTTAGATTCACTTCAACATTTAAATTTAATTTGACAGAATATTTCCGTCGTTTTGAGACTGCGACCTGTTTACTGACAAAATTCCGTGCTGTTTTGTCAGTGAACAGGTCGCGGTCTCAAAGCACATATACACATACACATACTAATAAACTTATGTGTCTCTTGATTTTTATACCTTTGCATGTAAGACTTTCCGTATTCCCGAGCGTCATACTAATACATCCTTTTGTTATTTACATCACCTGTCCTCGTCTGTTGTTGTTTTTTCGTATATTCTCCCATATATATA
>NC_068991.1:41986861-41988298 GCF_001194135.2 Octopus bimaculoides | reverse complement strand
AAATCGTGTGTTGAAATAGATATTGTCATATTTCGGGATGGTCAATTATTTTGCTATTTATTCGTTCCTCACTCGCTTATTATTGTTCTTATTTTATCTCATGTCTACTGTTCTGAAATCTTTCGTCACACACCTGTGACCTTTTCAGCGAAAATTCCCGTAAGCAAACACCTAGACTCATGCCCCGCAAACATAAACCCGAAATATCAAATCTTCCATCTGTACCAATGCACCGAAAACACTTCAACACAATTCCGTTTAAATAAGGAAAGTCTGTTCATTAAAAAATATAAACCACAGCTGAATATCCTTTAGAAAGAAGAAAAAACACTAAAGAGAAAAAAAGAAAAAGACCCAATTTCTCCACACACAAAAAACCAACCAGATACAACACACATAATTAAAAAAACTTTAGTAACAATCTTCCATGCGAGTTTTGAAACCGTAACTCCAAATCACCATACAATAAAACACCATACAAACACCAGTTGCTGACGTCACCTAACTCTAGGCCAATGAAACTCTACCTCCGATCAAAATCGAACTTCAGCAAATACAACAAAATGACCCTTTAAGAGAATCAACCAACTGGAACGGCTGATGAACGTTCCCCACTGGGAAGTCAACCAGACAGAAAGACAAACATGACCACCAGGAAAATAAGACGTCACCAGTACTTTACTTTTTTTACTCTTTTACTCTTTTACTTGTTTCAGTAATTTGACTGCGACCATGCTGGAGCACCGCCTTTAGTCGAGCACAAATCGACCCCAGGACTTATTCTTTGTAAGCCTATTACTTATTCTATCGATTATTTTGCCGAACCGCTAAGTGACGGGGACGTAAACACACCAGTATCAGTACTAAAATGTTCTTCATGGTAAAGTTATTTTAGCATTTTCTACCTTGTTTTATTTTCCTTATATATATATATATATATATATATATATGTGTGTGTGTGTGTGTGTGTGTGTGTGTGTGTGTGTGTGCATACACACGCACACATGCACATATGTGTGTATTATATGATATAGCCAGTTATCGATAGTTCACAGTAACCTCATGTTTTGTGTATAGCTAATACTAAACAATCATTAAAGGACAAATTTCTAACTACTACTAAAATAACCGTCACATGAGTATGTGGAGTTTCCCGTATCGCATGCTGGATAAAAAGATGTGGTAAGAAGTATAAATCATTGTGGGTGGGAGGGTGAGGTCATTAAGTGTAGAAGGTTGGAAATAAGGAAGGTATAACACTTAAACAATTTTTGCGCAGGCGTGGCTGTGTGGTTTATTCATGGTGCCAGGTTCATTCTCAGAGCGTGGTACTTTGGACAAGTGTCTTCTACTATAGCCTCGGGCCGCCAAAAGCCTTGTGAATAAATTTGGTAGACGTAAACTGAAAGAAGCCAGTCGTATATGTATATATATATA
>NC_068991.1:41984021-41986568 GCF_001194135.2 Octopus bimaculoides | reverse complement strand
GTAATGCAGGTCTTGTAAGAGCGTGTATATGTTAAATAAAATGTGACAAAGTCAAAATTGTATGGAATTTTCAGGACATTTATAAGAAGAAAGTTAGTCTTACAGCTGTTTCTGGGATATTAGGGATATCCCTTCATCAGAGACGATGTAAAATTGTTAAATAGAGGGAAATAGTAGAGTCCAATATAAGAGGCTATTTTAGTAAAGGATAGAAATAAGAAGTATAAAGGGAAATAAGAAAATAAAAGTAAAAAGAAAAATATATGTAGGATGTTATAGTTGCAGTTCCATTATCCAAGGAAAGTGATGTGTAGAAGTGGTAGAAATGCTTATTGTCCATGGTATGTAAATTCCGATAGGTGTTCATATTTTGTCATTACAAATGGTATGTGTGGAGACGTAGATTTCATGTGCTGTTCATTCAAAAGGGTCTTGTGGTGTGAATGAAATTTTGAGAATGTAGTGGTAGTATTAAGTAGATAGAAAGGAGAGAAAAGATGCGTGTTTTAAAATGAGGAGAATGGTCAAAAGGCGAGAAAAGAAGAAAGAAAGAAAGAGGAAGAGAAAATGAAAAAAGGGGTGCTAGTTGGTGTCAAGATATTATGAAGGGGATGTGAGAGGAGTAGGGGAGGAATAGGAAGAGATAAGAATATAAGGAAGGAATATGTGTGAGTGGGAGGTGGGGTGACATGTTTGAAAGACGCTAAGTGGAGGAATGAATACAGAAAATGGAACAGGAGGTACTAAAGTAAGTAGTAAATCTCGAAAAGGAAGGGAACAATAATAAGATATAATGATCAAGTTTCTAAAAATAGACGGTGGTGTTTATTGTAATGGCTAATGTGATAGTGGGGGCTGAGGAATCAGAAAGAGAAAGAAAGAAGTGTATATTGATATAGGCACGCGCGCACACACACACACACACACACCCATAAATATATGCATACACACGAACACATGCGTACATATACACACATAAATACATACATATGTATACACACACAGATATATATATATATATATATATATATATATATATATATATATAAAATTATATATTATATATCTTGAAGAGTTGTGTTTTAATATGTGGAATGCCGCTTTTAGGCATAGCTTACAGGCTGAGCATTGACCCTGGTATGGTCCATCTTACATCATCTCTGATATAGGGATATCCCTAATATCCCAGAAATAGCTGTAAGGCTAACTTTCTCTTTATAAATGTCCCGAAGATTCCACACCCTTGGCTTTGTAGTCTCATTTTATATATGAGTACTAATTCTTTTAAGCATGAGTACCACATACAAGTGAATAAATGCCTGTGTAATTGTAAAAATAAATTTATCTGTCTTTTAGAAAATCAGTGTTTAAGGAAGTATATAGTGTGCCAGTTATGTAATAACAAGGGATCGTAAGTATTATTACATAGATTCGCCTGCTACAATTTGGAAATCTAAATGTCATAATCATTTTCATTCATTTAACTAGAGAAGTAAAGGTAATTCTTAGTAAATGCGTTTGGGAGTAAAAGATAAGAATTTTAAGTATGATTTAAAGTGGTCCATTATTGGTTACACACTATAGTACAATACTGGTAATTCTACCTTAAGGTAATTATACCTTAAGGTAATTATACCTTAAGGAGATGTATTATATAATTACTTCCAAATTAATATTATTAAATTATAAAGGTAATTTTACATTGAAATATTCTCACAAATATAGAGCAGTATTTAGATATTTCAATTCTAAATAGCTCATTAATTATAATTGCTTTTTATATGATATAATATGCATAATTTTTCCAGAAATGTTTAGCATATTTAATTGGTAGATAACTAATTGTTGTGACGTAAAACATATATGTGTCTAATTGTCGTAACATAAAATTCCTATGTTTATTTTTTATTCTTTCGTTATCTAATGATGTCATCGAATGTTAAATACTAAACTAGCTTATCTTAGAATATTATATTTCTTCTTAACGTTCTTTCTTTATGCCTTTGTGTACTGAAAATATTTTCTTAGTTCACTTTGAATTGAACCAATTTTGGATTGCTTTGATAACGTTGTGTTAACATATATTTTCGGATCCATTAATTTGACTGATATTGTCTGTATCTAAATATGTTGATACAACAGAAACGATCGTCGGTATTGTATGGTTTAATCACTAATTAGAGATGTGATTTTCTCCATTCTTATTCTTGTCATACACTCCGAATTTCTTAAAATTCTTCTAAACGATATTTGGATTTACTTGTTATACATGCGGAATTACCTTGGATGTTTATTCTACTTGCATTTATTGGTGTCTGATTGTTCCATATAAATAACCAAATTAGTTTATCACTGAGGATTTTATAAATATTTGCATGGATTTAAAATCCTTTTTACTTATTATTATATATGTATATATGTATATACATACGCATATATATACACATATATACATATATATGTGTATTCGTAAAGATATATCTATCTATCTATATTTATGCATATACATATATGTATATATATGTGTGAATATATATGTGTATATAT
>NC_068991.1:41979057-41981665 GCF_001194135.2 Octopus bimaculoides | reverse complement strand
ATATATATATATATATATAATTCTTTTGGGGTTGGAGAAGAACGTATAAATGCATGTCTTTTCTGTAAATCTGAAGCGCCACGCTTCTCCGAGAAACCATATAGACTACTGATTATGCTAGCAAGTTATTAAGCCTGTATATATTTAGATTTACTTTTTTTTCTGGAAAAGCATGTTGTGTCTGTCTAATTCGTGTTAATTGGGCTTCGTACTAACTGCTGAGACGAAAATCTATTTTCATTCATCCATAAGCAAATAACCACTTATCCATCCACCCTATCCACCCACTCATCTGAACGCTACACTCAGAAGTAGGAGATAACGAGTAAAGAGAAGATGCAAAACATTTTCATCTTTGACTTAGTACTTTTAAAGTTCAGACTGTATATTCGTACATTACAGATATTTAGGGACAGTAAAACTACATCAAAACGACTGTGAGCGAGACCATTTCACACAAAGCTACCTCTTTCAAGAAAGACTGCGATAGCCCTATTAATTAGCCAATCAAGTACATTACGGCTTTTTAGTTACTAAGAGTCAGAAGTTAGTTTTAACGATTTAGAGAACTTTGATAATTTTCAGGGCCTCCGTCATTGGTAAAAAGAAGGAAGTGAGCTAGAGCCAAATCAGATACTTGGTCAGAATGCTTGCAAAAGAACGAACTGTTCTAATAGCATCTAAGGCCCATATGGAGAGGTTAAACCGAACAAGAACGCAGTCTCTTCGATGGATTTCTACGCATTTTACCGTCTACCGAAATTCACTCACAATGCTTTTGACGAGCCGCGACCATGGAAGAAGACACTTTCTCAAGGTGCTGTACAGTGGAGTAGAAGGTGAAACATAACGCATTTCATATCTTTACAACCTTGATCGAGTGTTTCTTAATTATACAACCATACTTGAACTTAGAAGAATCTCAATGTTGATGTTGCTCGTCACATCTGTTGGAGTAGGCCTACGATGAAAAGTGTTCAACCATTGATCATCCCCTTTTTATTGATCTAGAACTGTATCCAATGAATCCTTCCTTTTTATTTGCTGATAGTGCGTGATTTGGGGACATTTGATCATTATTTCTAGCAGCTTGAGAGATTCTATAATGCTTTATTCGTTGGCTCTTGAATTTTGATAGCTTAAATAAATTTGAGATGAAATTTTGTTGGGGAACGTTTTCAGTCAAATCAGTTGACTTTGATACGTTATTTTAGCGACCCAAGAAAGGGAACTGAAAAGAACGTTAAATTCGTAACGTGGAAGGAGAAGATAGTTAAAATTTATACAATTATAAGCAATTATATATCATACATATTAATAATTACCTCTATCATATTGAAATACATCTAAATATTGATTTCCAACATTTGTAGTAGGTTACATATCTTTGAGAAAGATCATTCACTATTTTAGTGGAAAAGTGAAAAGAAGAAATCATTGAAAGTGAAGGTACATAACTGAGGGGAAAAGGAAAATAGGAAAAAAAGAAGGAAAACAGGAGAGGAGATGAAAATGATGATATAAAGGAGAGGGTGCAAGAAGAAGAGGGAGAATAGAAGGAAGACTTCAAGAAAGACGAAGACAAGGAAGAAAACAGAGGAGGAAGAAGTGTAAGAGGAAAAGAGAAGTCATCACTTTGTTCTGCATGAGGTTGTTTATGTCTCTTTGATGTAGACATGAACTTCATAGCTTGCAATATTACACCCTGAACTCTTGACTTCGAACGCAAACATAATAGGAACAGTTCTGGTAGGTTAAATTATTGGTCTGACAGAAAGATTAGTTCGGAATTGAGATTCAGTAGAGTAAAGAAACAAATTGCAATAGTACAATCTTTGGAATAAGCCAGTTTCCATAACAGTAAAAGGGGAAACAAGGGAAAATAAACAAACGTCCGCTGAAGATATATCTTTTATCTTTTACTTTTTTCAGTCATTACACTGTAGCCATGCGGGGGTACCGCCTTGTATGTATTTCACGCGCCATAATAAATACTACAGTGCCTCACGTGTGCCTCGGGCTAGTCAGTTATTAGTGATTACAATTAAAACGAGAATATCTGACGCCGAGGCCTAAGACTGCTTTTGTTTTTTCTTCACCCATCATTATGGCTACTAAGAAGAGAAAGGTTGATGATGAATGTCGCATTTTCAATAAAGAATGGGGAGAAAAGTACTTCTTTGGGGATACAAACGACCAGAAAGCTAGTTGCCTGATATGCAACGAAAGTGTTGCTGTTATGAAAGAGTACAATATTCGTCGTCGCTACGAAGCAAAACATCTCTCAACACATTCTAAATATTCTGAAAAATAGCGGTCCGAGAAATTTGAATCTATGAAACATAGTTTAGAATCTCAAAGGAATTTCTTTACGAAAAAGTTTGTTGAAAATGAATCTATCACTCGTGTAAGTTGCAAAGTAGTGAATAAGTTGGCAGAGCGATGAAAACCATTTACTGATGGAAACTTTATAAAAGAGTGCATGATGGAAGCAGCAAATGACTTGTGTCGTGAAAAAGCTAACATGTTTGGCTGTATCAGCTTTTCAGCAAGTTCAGTTGTGCGGACAATAAAAGAAATTGGAGAGAATATACAGTTACAGGTATAT
>NC_068991.1:41976739-41978348 GCF_001194135.2 Octopus bimaculoides | reverse complement strand
AGTTGACGTTACTTCTCATACGAATGAAATGAATTTAAAACTGCAAGGAAAGAATAACCTTGTCTGTGATCTCTACAGAATTATTACAACATTTCGGAGAAAGCTATCATTGTTTGAAGCACAACTTGAAGGAGGAAACTTCTCTCATTTTCAGTGCTTTCAAGAGTTTTGCACAGAAAATGTGGAACATGTTAACCTCAAGTTACATAAAAAAATTATTCAGGACGTAAATAAGCATTTTTCTCAAAGATTTTCAGATCTTGACAGAATTGAGAATGAAATTCTTTTGTTTGAGAATCCTTTTGGCTATAATCTTGATAATATGCCAACTGAACTACAACTGGAGCTTATTGACTTGCAATCTAATACCTTGTTGAAAGAGAAGCACAGAGAAGGAAAACTCATTGAATTTTATCACTGCTTGCCTGCTGATAAATTTTCAAAATTGAAAAAATTTGCCTCAGGCATGGCATCAGTTTTTTGGAACAACTTATGTTTGTGAGCAAACTTTTTCAAAAATGAAGTGTGTGAAGTCAATACATCGAACAAGGCTCACTGACGAACATTTGAAAACAATTCTTATGGTTGGCTGCAGGAATCATGAAGCAAATGTTGATGATATTTTGGAAGCAAAACGCCAGTTTCACAAATCTCATTAACTTTTGTGCTGCTTACTTTTTATGCAATTCAGCTATGTGCGCACTTATTCTAAAAATCCTAACTTGGCAATATTTTGGCATTATTAAAATATGCTTATTGTTTTTATTATTTTGTGTATTTTATGTATTGATTTTGTGTACAATCAGTGTATTCTATATTGTACTGAATTGAACAAAATATTTATCCGGCCCGCGCTTGGCATTCTTTTAACTATATCTGGCCCACCATCAAAAAAGTTTGGTGACCCCTGAATTAAATGATAAAAAATACTGCTATAAATCGAGAGAGGAATGACAGTCGTATCTCATTAGTCGCACTGCACAGTTTCCTCTGAGTCCTCGACCTAGAAACTTAACTGTTATCATAGCTCAACCGGCCAAGCCATACATAGATGCGACTAATTTACATAACGTTCTCAAGCACACTCTCAGCTAGGAGGACTATAACATACGCACGTCGTCATTTCAGTCTTGTCAGGTTTTAGAAGACAGATGTTGTTCAGAGTAGATTTGGTTCCAAGCAACACACACTGATTCCACTTATAACAAACCATCTGGTAAACACAAAACATAATTGAAGAAAAAAAAAAAAAAACTCACTACAAATACAACCGCAGTAAATATCTTAAATATTAACCACCCGAGTTACATGTTAATACGTGTTAATTGAAACATACGATATGAATTAAGCGTATTGTGGGATTCATCTGCACAATTCAAGTAGAGAAAGCTTGATGCCGTTGTCTGACAGAACTAAGAAAACTGTAGAAAGATGCTATAGTTAATTCTGCGCATCAACATTGTGGCTGATAATTTCAACTGATTTAGGAAAATATTACTGAATTATATATGCGAGTGATTGTATGTATATATGTATGTATGTATGTATGTATGTATGTATGTATGTACATACATAAATGCATATGTATACATACATACATATATATATA
>NC_068991.1:41970186-41976613 GCF_001194135.2 Octopus bimaculoides | reverse complement strand
CCCTGCTGTATTCTTTCACCACAACTTTCTCTTACTCTTTCTTCCTGTTTCTGTTGTACCTGTATTTCAAAGGGCCAGCCTTGTCACACTCTGTGCCACGCTGAATCTCCCCGAGAACTATATTATGGGTACACGTGTCTATGGAGTGCTCGGCCACTTACACGTTAATATCACGAACAGGCTGTTCCATTGATCGGATCAATTGGGACCCTCGTCGTCGTAGCGACGACGATATATATATATATATATATAAGAGGAAATATGTACCCCATTACCATTGAGGAATACGATAAATTCATAAAGAAAGAAATCAACAAATCCTACAAGCTGGCACCAACATCTGCCCTAGATGAAATCGATACCAACCACTGCAAACTTATGAGGAAATTACAAGTGGATGACCGAACCGAACCATACTGCCCTAGACCTCCACACTTTAACCTCAAGGATCAAAAGAAAGACTTTATTACCAAACCTTCAATACGCCTAATATGCCCCAACAAATCCGACATAGAAAGGGTAAGCAAAAACATTTTAGACAAAATAATACCAATCGTCAAGGACAAATAAAATGTTAACCTATGGTCCCATACTGGTGAAGTTATTACGTGGTTCTATCTTCTAAAGATCAAAAACTCATATTCCTTCCTACAATTCGACATAAATAATTACTACTCTTCTATTTCTCCTAAACTCCTAAATCAAGCTCTTCTTCTAGCTAAGAACCTTACTAACCTAACCCCACTAGAACTTAACATAATACTTAATGCTCGCAAAACCCTAATTTCTTTTGAAGACAAACTCTGGTGCCGGGCCAATCACCACAACAATAACCATAGCAACCTATTCGACATAACCATGGGATCATCTGATTCAGCTCAGGTCACTGACTTGGTTGGACTATATATACTCCACCAACTCCATATACATTTCCCTAACATCAAGGGAGGCTTATAAGGGATGACGCCTTCCTAGTTACCAAAAGCATAAATAAATCCTCCTTGGAAAGAACTAGAAAGGATCTGCATAAATTCTTCTCTAATCTAAACGTGTCTATCACATTCGAAAACGCTCACAAAACTGCTAACTTTCTAGGCGTAACTCTAAACTTATCAACCTCCCAATACTCCCCTTACCACAAACCTAACCAATATCTTAAATACCTTAACATCCACTCCAATCACCACAAATCTACTGTTGATAACATAATCAAGGGCATCTCAACCTGCATATGCGACCTCTCTTCCACTGAGGAAATTTTCAATAATCACGTACCATATTACAATCAAGCACTCACCGCTAGCGGCTTTTCCCAACAAATAAAATACATCCATAACACCAGGCTCAAACAATATATATCTCAAATCACATCTCAAAGACGCACCAACCATCACAATCGCAACCAACCACACACACTCGTTGTTAGAACCCTGGAAGATCTTACACCTAGGAAACCAAGACCCCACACACATACATTTAACACTAGGTCAAAAACTAAAACTACTAAAACAGCTAACAACAACAGGCCTTGCCACCCAACTCCATTCTCCAAAAATAGAGATAGCACTCCTTTATCTAAAAACATAGATAGCACTACTCCCAGACACCCTTAAAAAAACCGGCGGACGCTCTATTCTGTGTTACACCCCACTTCTCACTCAACGTTTAGAAATTAGCTAAATCCTTTTTTAAAATACTAGATTCTAACTTCCCTCGGCAACATAAATATTGTTCTATCTTTAATAGATCCACCCTGACACTATCCTATTCTGCCCCACCCAACTTCGAATCTATTGTAGCAGCCTCTAATAGACAAACGCTTTCTCTTTACTATCAAAACTCACATAATTACAACCGAACCCATCCTACTGACACTGCCGGGAACACTACCACAATCTCGACCACTATCGCAGCAAAGTATGCCAGTTCTTCTAATTTATCACTCTTTACAGTTCTCATCTTTTAAATTTATTGTACAAAACTGTTCAGCTATTGTGTAAGTTTGTCTAATTAGTCCTTTTTTTCTGTATTTAAGGTAGTAAATTAGCCAAATTCTACTTAAATAAGTATAGTGTCATTTGTAAACTATAATAGAATATTTTTAAATATTCAAATTTTAATTTTAGCTTTAGTTTCTTATTCTTTACTTTACTTGAAGTAATAGTTTGTCCTATTCTTTTACAGGTGTAATAACGTGTCCTGTACTTTTCCAGGTTTATAATCTTAAGAATATTACTTTCCATGCTCGCATTTTTCCATGTAATCCGTGATTTTTCCAGGCATTGCTGTTATAAGATAATTAATAATGTGTCAATTAATAATTTAGGATTTTACCTTATAAAATACTGGGTAGGGGGATACATTGGCTGCTATTTTTAGCGTGTCGAGCGACCAGGTAGAGGCTCTTTCATTGATTTGACTGCGTAATGAGATTTTTTTTTACACATGTATATATAATATGCATATATATCATCGGCAGAAGTTAGAGAGTAAGTCAAAAGCTGAGAGTTTCGTGTATTGGCACTTATCAAGCACGAATCTGTCCATTGTCACTCTGTAACTTGTGACGAAATAACTTCTAAAATACAAAATTTTGTCAAAAACGGTAAGAGTAAACCCAGTTGCATATGACACATTGTACCAGTATCGGAAATTTCAAAGGGTTTAGTTTAAAAAAAATTAAATAATCTGTACGTCAAATTGAATAGATCCGAAATGGATAAAAAGCAAAGTCGACCTCGGCGGAATTTGAACTCAAAATGTCAACACAGGCGAAATACCATTAAGCATTTCGGCCGAAGTGCTAACGTTTCTGCAAGCTCGCCGCTTTTGGACGGGATCATTCATGTTAGCAATATATTCTTTATTCTTATTACTAAGCGTTACATCCTTACTCTCTTACTGATACGAAATTTCGTGGCATTTCACCCCATAACTTTTCTTCTACTAATTTTTGTTCAATGCGACTAACGACTCTGAATTCCTCATACATTTTCTATCATTTAAGCCTAAGAAAAGTATACTTTTATTTTAAAATTAAAAAGTTTATGTTAATTGAAGGTGAAGAGGTGCCTTACTGCCCCGCTTGAGGTCACAGATATTTTGATGTAACTTGTTTTCTACTGAACCAAATCTCAAACTATTCAAGCCAAAGTGTAGCTGAGGAGCTAATATTCACACACACACACACACACACACACACACACACACACACACACACATTCGACTAAAATTCTTCAAAGCGGTGCCCCAGCATGGCCGTAGTCTAATGACTGAAACAAAGAAAGAAATGAGAGAGAGAAGGGGGGATACACGTGAGAAATCGAGAGAGACTCAAATGCGCAATTTATATTACACATTTATACATTCATAGAATGGCAAATTTCCAACCGAAACATGTCAGTATATGAATAAATGGATAAAAGAACGTGTTTGTAATTTTCGTTGAAGAGAAATCGTTTGGCTCAACGTAGTACAATATATAAAAAAATATAAATAATATAAAGGCGATTTGTTGGGCGTAGGAGATATTCTGTGTCAGCCTAACACAACACCTCCGCTTTTCACATTTTAAGAATTCTTTACACCCAGACGCTTGGCACACTGGAAGAGCACCAGTTTAGGAATCTTGTGGTCTGTGTTGTAAGATTGTCTATCTGTCTCTGTCTCACCCTGTCTATCTGTCTCACCCTGTCTATCTGTCTCACCCTGTCTATCTGCCTCTTCACTCTGTCTCTTCCTCGCCTTCTCTCTCTTTCGCTCGCTCGCTCACTCACTTTCTTCTTTAATTGCCCACCAATTAAATTCAGTTGAAAATTGAACATGTGGGTACAGTTTACCACCTGACGAAGTAAAACGTCTATTAAGCTGGAATGTTAAACTGCTGAACAAACAATTCTAACGCTTTGTATGATGTATTGGTAGATTTATATTCGTATATCTGTATGTATGTATGCTAGTACGTACGCATGTATGTTTGTATGTATGTATGTATGTATGTATGTATGTATCTATCTATCTATCTATCTATCTATCTATCTATCTATCTATCTATCTATCTATCTATCTATCTCTTTATCTCTTTACCTACCCCTCTCTCCCTATATATGTATGTATATATCTTCGAAACGTCTAGTTAGAATAGAGACAGCTGATGAATGGATATTCCAAGTGGCTTTCCGTTTTCCTATGTGTTCGTTCCTTTGTCTGTAGTTCATTGTTCTAACGTCCTGTACCCTGATATGCATATATATACACATGTAGATGTAAGTATGTACATATATGTGTGTATACATGTATATATATTCTTTATTTTATTATATATATATATATATATATATATATATATATATATATACATGCATACACGCACACACACACACTCTGTTTTTGAATTGAGTACTGTTATCTAAACTATAGACTTCAACAGATTTAGCAACATTAGATCCTTCCTTGAATATCATTTGATAGAGCTCTCTGTCATATATTTGAATCATATACCGGTGAATTACCGTGATTACAACAGTCCTGTATAATCTGATCTTCGTTTGTATTTTATTGTTTAGTTCTTTGAAAATACTTGCTCAGATCTACAGTTGTGACCGAGTAACGTTACGGAAAGACCAGAACAGCTCAATATGTGGGAGAACTACTATATAAAACGCCTTCCCGTTTCTTGCCTCCCTACTGATGAACTATGCTCAATATAAAGAAACCAAACTGATCTGTATTGTATTTTGATAGATATACATTGATCTCTCTCTCTCTCTCTCTCTCTCTCTCTCTCTCTCTCTCTCTCTCTCTCTCTCTCTCTCTCTCGCTCTCCCTCCCCCTCTCTCTCTAGGCGGAAAGTTCAGATAATTGAGCCACTGCGGCCCTCTACTCATGTCTGTCTTTTACCAGTTGACACAGTTCTGAAAAACTTCTGCCACTAGCTTTTTTTATATCACTAAATCTGGTTTTAGGTCTTCCTCTTGTTCTTTTGTCATATGCCGCACCTGTTAACAGAAACTTGTCAATGTCTTGTCTTCTAAGTATATAACTGGTGAGGGTCCATTTTCTTTTTATGATAGTATCTAACCGTCTTTTCTGGCACCTTATCATGCGAAGGACCCGCTCATTAGTTCTTTTATCCGTTCAGCTAATTCTGAGAATGCGTCTAAAACACCATTGCTTAAATGCTTCTATTTTCCATTTTCAATTTTCTTTATATTCCAGTTTTCAGTTTCATAGGTGACTATGTTAACTATCAATGAATTGAGGAATCATTTTTTTTTTTGTTCTCAGGGAGATGGTCTTAGTCTTCCATATCTTGTTCAGTGATATAATAGCATTCTTGGCTAATCCGAGTCTTCGCATGGGTGTCATTGTAGTCATTGGTAATAAGAGTGCCTACGGACACAAATTCTTTTACGTTTTCGATATTTTCATTATTCATTCTTATGTAATCTTGTTCATTGTTTGTTATTTTCATAACTTATTGTTTTGTTTTTTTTAAAATTTAGATGAAGCCTAACTTGAATATTTGTATTGTTTACTCTATTAACTAAATTTTGCAGTTCTTGCATGCTGCCAGTTCCGAGGACTACATCGTCTGCACACCTCAGATATGTGTGATCTTGCCATTAATTTTGATGCTTCCAGTAAAACCATACAGCGCGTCTCTCATTATTGCCTCAAAATACATATTAAAGAGGTGCGGAGGAAGGATGCAACACTGGCGGACACCTCGTTCAATTTCAAACCAGTTTGTTAGTCCATAGGTTGCTTGGACTGTTGTTCTTTGTTTGGGTTATAAGTTTCTCTTCACATATAGTAGACTTTATATGATCTACTATATGGGAAGAGAATCACGTTTTGATCACATTGATACATTGATCCATAGGACATCATATGAGACGTTATCGACTACTTTTGTGTAATCAAGGATACATAACAGGATATTGCTATTATATTTGTGATTCTTTCCAGTCACCATTTTAAGGTTCAGTATGCAGTTTATGGTTCTTCTTCCGGGTCTAAAACCTGCCCGTTCTTCACTAATTTCTTCTAGCTTATTTGGTTCTGTTTGAGATAATTTTGAGTTGAATTTTGCTCCATTGGCTTATCAGTGCAATAGTTATATCGTTTTGGGGGAATAGGTACGAATATTGACCTAACCCAATTATCCAGACCGAGCTGTATATTTTGTGAAAGTATGCTGTTATATGCTTATTATCACTTTTAATTAATTCGACTGTTATTTCATCGAAGTCAGGAGTTTTGTTACTTTTTGGTTCTCTATTTGCTTTCTCACGCTTTCCCCTGTCCACCGTCGATGGTTATATTAATTTACAAGCCATATTTCTATAAGGGTGAATTACACACACACACACACACACACACACACACACACACACACACACACACACACACACACACACACACA
>NC_068991.1:41967803-41970169 GCF_001194135.2 Octopus bimaculoides | reverse complement strand
CGATCTTACAAGCACACATATACGCACACACACACACACTTATAAACGTTATATTATATATTTACTATCTGTAATAATGAAGTCAATCAAAATAGTGATATTTTGAAATCGCTTAACACGTATCTGGTTTGTGTAAAATATAATAGGAAATACATCTATTAAGGTAACCTTCCTCAGTTAAAGCATTTCAAAAATATGAAGAAATTGATGGAAAATTTTAATATATATGTGGTAAGGGCAGTAAGTCGGTTACTAAGTTAGGAGGATAGATTTGTATACAGAGGTGAAGATAAAAAAAGACAGAGAGATGAGGAGAGAGAAAGAAAGGGGAAGAGAAGGAGCGCGTCTTCTTTTGGAGTATATAAAGCCAATATGTTTCCTCAGCCCTTCAGTCTATGGACTAAGATGTCTCAGTCAGTTTTAAGGCCAACTTCCAGCACAGAATGTTCACACAGATGGTGATGGAGGAAAGAGGAAAGATTAGAGTAAAACTGTGTGAGTTCTAAAAGCACTATAACAATGATGCTTTCTGGCATGTGGTTAATACTACCAATGTGAATGATGTTTGGAACAATTTCTGCCCACTGATTACCAATAACTTCAACTTATGTTCAGAGGAAATGAATTTAAATGTCAACAACCCACTGAAAGTGAGCAAGCAACTGCAATTGGGAACTGAAAAAGATGATGTCCAGGAATGAGCAATAAGGGTTTGACGGGCTGGAGTTCACAGAAATCCATTGAAGAGGGAGACGTTTAGGAGTCCAAGAAATTCGCCCATAAACAGATGGTAGATTTCGGCAGGACTGGGAAGGGTACGCTTATTTTGAGCTTCTTGAACTAAGCACTAAAGTCAAGAAAATTATCTGCGCTTGTCCACAAAGCTACTGCCTGCTGCAAGAAGATTAGTGAGAGAAAGATAAATATCAACTACGCAAAAATCTCATGAAATTTGAGGGATGATAGATACTAGAGATGAGATTAAGGAGAACAAAAAAAATTATATCTACAGAGACAAAAAAAAAAAGCAAGTTTTAGAATCATTCCTAGTTAGTAGTGTAGCATCGGTTTGGGCCTCACTGCGTGTTAGCCGAATTGGATGTCCCTTCATTAAACGTTACATACTTTCTAATAGAACAAGCACAAAAAGGCCGCCCTGTACGGTTCAACCCGCTACGCCATGGTCTCTAGCCCATTTTTTAAAGCCCTGATAATATTCCACGTTTATCATTAATGTCATCCTTCTTCTAACTCCAGCATCACTAAAAGCAACAGTGCAGGCAAGCTGAAACTTTTAAAAATGTTTCTTGGAATAGCAGATGTGCTTTTTATTTACTGTTTGTACACATTATTCAAGAAAACGGCTATAGTTTCCGTTTTTGAAACGTTAATAAAAATACCTTTATATATATATATATATAGTATTTGATATACTTGTATTCCTATCTTTCACCCTCATTGCTGACCTATCTATCTATCTATCTATCTATCTATCTATCTATCTATCTATCTATCTATCTATCTATATTCTTGTGTCAATGGTCAAAAAGACCAGGAATCCAAAGAGAACTCCATTCAAGTAAAAACATGGTGGGGGGTAAATAGTTCTATTTTACAAATTTAATGTTTTAGTAAAGAATTTCCGCGTTTGCTAACTCATTAGCTCGTCTGAGATCAAAATATTCTATTTCAGAAGAGCTAGAAAATAGGCCTTGTGCCTATGCTAGAAGCAATTACTATAATTTTGGTTGCTGTTGTTTCTGTACTAGTAATATGTATTCGAAAGCTGTCTGTAAATTTAAAGAGAGATTCCCTTCAGTCGTGAATGACTATGAGGTTGCAACTAGAAAGTTACCCTGGGCAAGGTTGTTTATAGAAGACCAACAGTCACCCATGCATACCAGCCTTCCCTCTCCACGCCACTGATGTTATCCAAGGGAAAGGCAAAGACCAATAAAGCTTGGCACCAGTGACATCGCAACTCATTTCTATAGCTAAGAGAACTGGAGCAACGTGAAATAAAGTGTCTTGCTCAAGAACACAACACAGAATCCGGTCCGGGAATCGAACTCACTACCTCATGAAGAGGTTTTTGTTGTCAATTATTGTTATATATTTTGTTGAGAAGCTAAGGAAAACTTCGCCGAGCTGGTGGTTCCTTTGTTTCTCCATCCTTTGACGCCAAACATTAGAAAAGAATATTCCAGAAGTTTTGCTTTGGAAAAGCATTAATTAAAAATATGGCATCGTCCGTCACAATCAGCTTACTGGAGGAGGGAGGGGGTGATTTCGTGAGGAGAGTAGAACTTGCTTCTAAATATTCCCCCTTAATTCTGTCTATAAACGGGGACTCCCTTTTTGAGAGT
>NC_068991.1:41962943-41967371 GCF_001194135.2 Octopus bimaculoides | reverse complement strand
ACTACCACCACCAAAACCACCACCACAGTTAGTGATGACAGTAGCAATAACAGCAATTGTAATGACAAGACAAGTAAAACAGTGTATGATAATGATGTAAGTACCATCATCGCCGCCGCCACCACCACCGCCACCGTCACCGCTACCACTTGTCAGGAACAATCAGTAACAGTAATAAAATATATCTTCATCATCACTACTAGCTTAACTGCCAGCAAAAATAAAAACATTCCCAGCTGAAAACCTGGGTCTTTCATAAACGCAAATCGAGCTACCAAACGAAAGTATAACACAAGCGGGAAGGCTTGTGGAAAAAAAGTCTAGGCGAGAAGTGTCCTTGTATGAGCTTGAATCAATTCTGTAAGACATCAACAGAAAAATAATTATATGCGAATGCATTGGCATGAAGACTAGGTGAGGGGATCGAACGAATTGAGCCAAAAACGGAAAGATGCCTGAAGTCAGTTTGGTGCCTCCAAATCTACAAAACGAGAGACAGAATGTTCGGCACAGTTTCCGAGTGAAGCAACAACGACAAAAAGTATTCCATAATCATCCTAACCGTGAAGAGTTTGTTCTCATACTGCATTACCAAGATCGGTGAATAACTAGATTAAGAATAATCGATACCCTACCAAAAATCAATATCTGCTGGGTATCGAGTCCAAAACAACTATCTTCGAAGTTCACAAGCTGTGCAAGGAAAACTGGTCTGTGGTAGAAATGGACCTTCTGATTCAAACCGAACGTAAGAACCAGGAAATCATCCATGACTCAATTAGTTTATCAAATGGTATACAACTGTTCATGGTGGAGGAGAGTAGAAGACCTAAGTGTCAAGTAGGTAGAGACAACAACCATCTAAGGATCTTCTGTCCAACACTACCTGGAAGAAAAACACTGTTGCCGACACCCAACACGCAAAAACAACAACAACAAGGTTAGCTGCAACAGCAATTACAACAACAGTAGCAGTAGTAGATATCACAACAGAGATGTTAGCGGCAGCAATAATAAAAACAACTGCAAGAACAACAACGACAATAAAAACGACAGTAGGAACAGCAACAGCAACTTCATTATCACCCGTAAAAACATCAACAAGAGCAACAGTAGCTACCACAACACCAGCAACAGAAATCAACAGCTGCAGCGACAACAACAACAATCACAACACAAGTAACATCAACAAGCGTTTCACAAAAGCAAAATCAAAAAAGAAAATAATAAATAAATAAAATTAGATATAAAAGAACAAATAATCAAGACCCGTAGAAGTATACCTTCCCCATATGCGACCGCTGTGACATGTTGAGTAACGAGGGGGAAATAAAGCAGTCAAGAGAAGAAAATGAAGAAGGTAAAAAATGGCCGGGGTGTTCGAGAGGAAGCAGAGTTTCCACAAACCGGTCACACATCCGTTCCACCTCCATCCACACTGACACCCTCGACACTACAACAAACACAGCAAAATCCACATAAAACCCACAACAATATGCTTTAGAGAAAATATCACAAACTTCACAGCCGTAAACAAAATAGCAAAGGAACGGATAATTTAAACCAACAGACAGACATACAAACCCTTCACAACACGTTGTTACAATATACCATCCCGTATATTCATTACAGAAACTACTTAAGCGATCACCAAACAAAATTACCCAAAGACTTAGGGGTTTTCTGAGATACAGTAATCAAAAGACTATGCAAAAAGTTGAACGGGGAAGCAACGATAATAAGCTGGAGGGCCGAATGACTCGTCCTTCGGCCAGAACAAAGTAAGTAACCTTTTTCACTTTCACCTTTCTGACCAACATAACTTTACTCAGAGCTTTTAACACCATTTTTTTTTTAGAACTTCTCTGCCTAAGCTAGAAACATTTATTTGGCGAGCTGCCAGAAACGTTAAAAGTGGAAAAATGTTTTGCGGCGTTCGTCCAAGCATTTACGTTAAGTTCAAATGATGTCGAGGTCGATTTTACCTTTCATTTTTTTCAGAATCGATAAAAGAAGTATTAGTTGAGTATTGGAGGTCGATATAATCGACTCGACTCCTCCCTTAAAATTGTCGGCTATACACACTGCGTGTATGGATATGTATGAGTGCGTATATGTGTCTTCCTCTTTGTCTACATCCTCTTGACAACCGGTTTTGGTTTGTTAACGTCACCATAATCTAGTGGTTCAACAAAAAGCCGCCGATAGAATGTACAAGATTAAAATGAAAAACAGAGGTCGACAAAATCCATCGAGGTAGTGCCCCATGAAGTCCAATGACTGAAACAAGTAAAACAATAAAAGAATAGAGAATATATTTAAATCTGAGATAGTTTTACAAGTTCATTGTAATGAATAATTTTTGCAAGTTGATAATACTGAACAAGCAGAGCATAACGACAACAATCTTCATCATCATCGTGGTCGTCATCTTCAGCATAGTTTCACCAACTTATGAAGAAACCACTTAAGCGCTAGTTATCCATATAATCTTTAACAAGTTGAAGCTGTTACTGTTGTTATTGTTTAGCTCCAAATCATCTGTGATGGAACTGGCAAACAGATAAATAGACATGATCAAAGGCTCTCCAGCCTTCGCTACTTTGCCTGTTTTATTTATAGTTATCTAAGACTACATTATCTAATGCAATGGCTCCAACCGAGTTTCCTTGGAATCCAAAGGTTTTGCGAAACAAACCTGATAAATAAATTGGCTAACTCTATGCAAAGGAATTTTTCTGTATATAATTTTACATTCGTAATTTATTTATATACACTCAGTATATTCCCAAACGCAAGTGTCTGCTGACAATAAGGCAACCCTAAAGGAAAACGACCCCCTAACAGGAAATTATAGGTGACTTTTGTTTAAACAAGGTCTCGGTCAAGACATAATTTCTTAAACTTTCTTTGTTGACGTATGAAATTTAACTTTACAAAAGAGAAAGAAAGAATATTAATAAAAATATATGATAATTTTATGTAGATGTTCCTCGAGATATGAAATAATTTTCAAAGGTTCTCCAAGAGTAAATAAAATTATAGGAAAACGCTGGTCTAACGTATCTTTTCCTTATTTAAGACTGTAGAAATGTGATTTTGAGGAAATTTAGTCGCTATTTTTACCAGGCAAAACGATTATGTAGAGGCTCTGTTGTTTTCTCATGAGACTGGTTGTAGCAATTGGTATTTCTGTATTCCCGTCATTATTTGTACAATCACACACAATGGGATATTTTCAGCTTCTCTTTGACAGATGGTGCTCAACACAAATGACTAACTATTCCTCATCACCACACATACGCGAGCGTGCGAAACAAAAGCTCAGTTGCAAGGTTACATCACGCTGAAATGCTTCCGCATTGGTGATGCGCAGATAGATACATGCGCATGTAATTGTATTAACATCACCACATGAGGTGTCTGTGCCTGTACCTCTGTGTGTGTGTGTGTGTGTGCCTGTACCTCTGTGTGTGTGTGTGTGTGTGTGTGTGTGTGTGTGTGAAAGAGAGAGGGAGAAAAACAGAGTAAATTTGTATGTGTATGTGTCAGTGTTAGTTTTTTTGTGTGATTCTTTTATAATTAAGTAAGTAGCTTACATGTTTGAAGAAATGAAGAAATGAAGAAAAGAAAGCTAATATTTATAACTAAAATCGCTTGCCCGAATAGCATACATATTTGACTTCCATGTAACATCGACATCATCTCGTCTAGCTTCTTCTACCTGTTTGTTCTAAAACCAGACACATGTGTTTAAGCAATACATATACAAAACTGTTTTACTACTTTCCGATTTATCATTGCTAAGGAAAGGTTGGCAGCGTGGAGTGCGTGGATTAGTTAGATTAGTACTAGGCTGACTTAGTAAGAGAGCAGGTAGTGATATTCTTGAACATTACTCACTATAAGTCAATTTGAACGTTTGATACATAAAATAAACGTGAAATGTGTTTCAATAGGAATATATAAACTTTATTTAGAAACAGGAAGCAAATGTAAAATGGCGCAGCAGAAGTTTTGTCAGTAGCATGACTCGGATATACAGCCATGTACGGGTGTAAGCGCACGCACAAACATGCGAAAGCGAATGGGAATGCACCATGATTGTAATGATGAAACTAGTGATAAATATTCATAGAAAGAAATCTTCGGCGCAGCTTTGATGTTCATTTGAGTCATTTCATTTATACTTTGTGAGAAGCAGTTTAGATAGCAATGGGTCCTGCTGTAATCGTTCTTGATACAACACACCATGATAATTCTATGATCTATTGGCCAATACGAGACCATATATAAATAAAATGGACATACATATGTAGACATATATACATACATACACACATATATATAATCATATATAATAGTCCTATATATGCGTATATATATATATATATATATATATATATATATATATATATATATATATAT
>NC_068991.1:41950972-41960933 GCF_001194135.2 Octopus bimaculoides | reverse complement strand
CACACACACACACATACACACACACATACGCACGCACACACGCACACACACACACGCACGCACACACACACACACACACACGCACACACACACACACCACACAAATAAAAGAAAACTATCACCAAACATACAAAAAATTTAGATACGAATACGTATACAGTATTAGACAATTCAAACCTATCTCTGGTTATATATGTTTAAATGACACTACACTCTGTTTATATACAGTATAGCAAAGATGAAGTACTGAGATAATGTAGAAGTGTGATTAATAGCAGAGCTTGAGACAAATAGTAATAATTTCAAGTTTTATTGACAACATAACTATTAAGTTTATTTCTCCTCTTACGTCACTGAATCATTTGGATGCAACTGATTGAGAACTATGATCAAAAGCGTTCCATTAGTGACCATTTTGATTTATATTCCTACATACAATATCTTGGACAAAATTATTTAGTGTATTCTTATAGTTGTAGGAAAGTAGAATTTGATTTGAAAGAAATGTGGCAGTCACTTTTAGCAGTTCGTGTAACTACGTCGAAACACAACCAATCGCAAGATTTGATCACAGATTTAAATAATATTACATGTAATACCTTTTTTTGTTCCAATAACTAACTCTACTTGTTATTGCTTCTCAGAAATAATGTACTAGGCTATATAATTGTTACGTTAATCTGTATTAGAGCGGCATTATGTTGGCCTGTTATGCAAATTTACCATAATACTGATCTACCGTATACTGATCTACCATATTACTGATCTACTGCTGGCCTATCACAATACTGTAATATACTGGGAATAATTTGTAATAGACCATAATGAAGGTCTATTACAGATTATTCCCAGGGAAATATTTTTCATCTATTTTACTATACGTTTCTCCTAAGGCAAACTGTTGAATCTAAGATATGGTAAATTAGCTACGATAGATTACGATTAATTGAAAAATTATTTTCATTGAAAATTATAGAATGATATTTTAACCGATATTATGTCAGCTCCAGGATTTCACTTACCCGGAAAATAATTGGGATTAAATTTCTTCATTAAAATTTTTTTAAAGAATTTTCAAGGTTAAAATACAATTCTAATTTTACTATGAAAATAAAAGAATGGATAGTTAATTTTTATCAAAATTTAGTGCAACACTATTCATATATTCGTTTCAAATTTTGGCACAAGGCCAGCAATTTCAAGAGAAGGGGTAAGTCGATTACATTAACCCCAGTACTCAACTGGTACTTATTTTATCGACCCTGAAAGGAAGAAAGACAAAGTAGACCTTAGGCGGAATTTGAACTCAGAACATAAAGACAGGTGAAATGCCGCTAAGCATTTTTTCTCGACGTGCTAACGATTCTGTTAGCTCCAATTTTAGTATATGTAATGCCGAAGCAATACACGATTCTGTTAGCTCGCCGCCTTGTACTATACATGAACTCAGAACGTAAAGACAGACAAAATAGTACTATACATATATTACCAAATCTGAAAGGACAAAAGAGATAAAATTTCCAGAAAGAATTTAATGTCAGAAATATGAAATGTACAAGTTTCTACAATGAATCTTAGCTAGGTCTTTACCTGAAATACTCAGCAATTGTAAATGGATATGGGTGCTATTTAGGAATGCATGGAGTGTTCAACGAGAGGTAGCACCTCTGAAGAAACACAACATTTGCTGTGTTCTCTCAAAGAAAGTTTTCCCCTTTAGTCTCTGCTTGGTACCTAACTCTCTCCTGTAACCCAAACAAGCTGCAGCGCAGTCAATACACCCCGGCTCACTACTTTGATAGGGGGAATGAACAAGGTAAAGACTTGAGAACCCTTGGTGAACTCGGGCATCTGTCACTGAGCATGTGAAATTGTTGACACTAGTGGAATGAGTGCGCAAGAATAACGGTTAAAATAGCAGTTTCAGTTGTAGAATGTTAAAACCACGACGAAACGCTATAGAAGCTTTGATCATCCCAACATCTAGATTTACCTCCACCTCTCTTGATGTATCTAGATTATGGCAGGTCTAAATGGAGAACGTGGAACAAATGTTACACAACTCTACTCTCCATCACCCACACTTGATACACTCCTAAACGCACAAATCATGACGTCGCTTGATATCATCATCTTATGGACGAACAAACAAGCTGAGGTTTTGTTTAAAAGATCAGAAGCTAAAGCAAACCAAATGAGTTAAACGGTTAAAAAATGTATATATTTCAAGTATATAACGAATAAAATGTTGAAATACTGTAGATATTTCCCTTCGATTTCGAATAAAATGGATAGTAACTGATTTCCTTTTTCTACATAAAATTACCAAAATTCGCCAATGCAAAAATTTAATCATACCATATATATAACTGTTAAACACAAGATATCGGAAAGCCTAGACATAAAAAGATTAAAAAATACGAAAAAGAGCGGCAAAGCTTGTTAAAATCCCAGAACAGTCGTTTTGAGATTGAAATGTATACAATACCTGTTTATTGTTGAGTTCCATTTTATATTTCTAATAGTTCTAAGTAGCTACAATATAGATATATTAGAGCAAAGCAGTCACTCTACCTGCTAGAAGTAACTGCCAAACACCCTAAAACTACACCGCATCATCTTAAGAGAGAAAGGATACATGGAATAGTTATGTTCTACATATACATGAAAAAGTGGGTAGGGAGAATGGTCATGGTTGAAATGCTTTTGATCATAGGCCTGTTCGATCTAGGCTGGCCTGAATGAACACTACCACCACCACTGCCGCCACCGCCACTACCACTACCACAATCACCATGAAAATTACTGATACACAAACAGACGCAGAGTTTTAGGAGAAAGTCAGTTACTAGCTTGGATTCCACACTCTACTTCTTTTATTGACATTGTGATAATAGTTTTGTACTTTAGACTCAAATCATAACAGATGGTATGACATTCATGTATATCTCAAGGTTAAGAAATTGGTATTAGGAATCAAATTTGTCATGGGGATTCGGTTCCGGAGAGTTTCTTCTTCACACTATTCTGCATCTAATACTAATGTTTTTTTTAAAGCATTTTAGTAATTATTTGGAAGGTTTTCGATACCTTCTTTCCTTTTTTTTTTTTTTTTTTTTTGTGCAATAACGCTTACTTCATTGATCACGCATTTTAAAACACTATGACTGTTTTTACCTTCCTATTGAGTTAACAACTGTATTCTGTGTGGGTATGAGCATTCGCAGTAACCTTATTCGATACGATACTACCGAATGAAGTTTCAAACATCAAGTTTCAAATACATACATGCTAAATTTACTGTGAATATACAAGTACCACGTGAATATAAAAGTTCACTACTGTAGTAAAGACGACAATACACTATGACTGTCTCTCGAATATTTTATTAGTTTGTATGTGGTGCAAACATGGCCATGTAGTTAAGAAATTTGTTTCATGACTCTATTGCTTAAGATCCGATCCCAGTGCGCAAGAATTTAAGTGAAATTTAGTCGATGGAAACTGTTGAAACCTGTCGGAATCACAGTTCTTGTTATTGGGTGCTAGACTTAATCCTTCCCAGTATAACACTATCAAATGGCTCTTGGACTCTGCTACAAATATCGGGATCACGTTTCTTGTATGGGAGATAACTTTCTCCTATCAGTCTTGGTGACCTGGAAAAGATGAAGTAGCTGCCATTCGTCTTCGCACTAAATCATGTTAAAAAGATTATGAAATTTATTAACGAAACTAAATTATATTTCAATGAAATATTGTGTGGTATTTTAAAGAAAGTTGTATAATCAGTGAGTGTACATAATGACTAGGCTGAATCCTTATTTACAGCAGTAATCTCATCAGCCTTGAAGGTCTTCAAAAATTGTAACGAAAGGACTTGAAACATGTACCAAACTTGTTTGGCCGTTATGACGCGTCCAGAGTTTACAATTATTGAGCGAACCATCATCAATATTGAGCGAACCATCAACAATATTGAGCGAACCGTCAACAATATTGAGCGAACCATTAACAATATCAGACAATGCATTCAAAGCTTACACTGCCGCAACCCCTTCATTTGTTTAACCTTCTAATAAATTCTTTACAGCCATTTTTGGAACTAGTCCTTTCGTCTATTCCTCACCTTCTCTCGAATACTATGCTGCACTTTCTCTTACATTCTCATTTTCTCTTTCAGCTCTTTTATACATGTACGTGCAAAAACGCGCACGCGCGCAACACACTCCCTCTTCTCTCTTTCTCTCTCTCTCTCTCTCTCTCTTTTTCTCCCTTTTTTTCTCGCTCTCAGACTCACGAAGTCCTTTTTCCTTTCAGCTTCCCTCTCTTTCCCTCCCTTTCTGTTTCCTCTCTATTGCACGCTGTCACACGCCCCCCCCACCACTGCGCACTGACACACGCATACATGCATACACATACATATACGCACATACTCATACATGTACAAACTATTCCTCTTATCTCTAAATGTTCTTTCTTTCGCACACACTTCGCTTTTCCTTCTCCTCTCTTTCTCACACGCTGAATGATGTTAAAAATCATATTTAGTTCCTTTTCTATTCAAACACAAGAAATATGTGGAGAGAATTGCATCCAAGAAATCTCTTATCTTGAACGGAGCGTGGTATCGTGACAGGAATTCAGTTTTGGAGGCCCACAAGCAAAAATAATGTAAATAAAAGAGATAGGTGAAATAATTAAAGGTATGTAACGCAAATATTTCTTTCTAATTTTCATTTTATCAGTGTGAATAATGATGATGATGATGATGATGATGATGGTTTCACATTTTGGCATAAGGCCAGCATGTTCGCGTGTGGGGATAAGTCGATTACATCGACTCCAGAGCTCAACTGGTACTTATTTTATGGAGCCCGAAAGGATGAAAAGCAAAGTTGACATCGGTGGAATTTAAACTCAGAATGTAAGGCTTTGTGCCTGTAGTAGAAATGATTATTATTATTATTATTATTATTATTATTATTATTATTATTATTATTATTATTATTATTATTATTATTATTATTATTTTCATATACACTCAACAGATTAGACTGTTGGAAAAGAAAAGAATCCTAACATCGGGCTATAAAAAATAGCCTTAGACGCCAAGAACCCTCCTCAGTATCCTAGCTGTCCCTAATAACACTGTTTTCTGGAGTTGTACTAAACTGGCTTTTATGCCTATTTCCTCTATCCATCTGTTCAGATTTTTAAGGACAGTTACCAATGCACCTATAACTACTGGGATACATAGTCTCTGTAATTCAATAGCTAGGTCCTAGTACTTTGCTAATTTTTCTATACCTCTCATATTAATCGTTTCATAATTCGGTACTGTAAAGTCAATTATTTAGCACTTTCTATTCTCTTTATCTACTACCAAATCAGGCCTTCTAGCTTCTATTACTCTGTCAGTTTGAATGTTAAAGTCCCACAACAACTTGTATTTCTTACTTTCTAGTACTTTATTAGGTTCATGTTCATACCATTTATCGGTATGTTCAAATCCTGGCTTTTTACATAGCTCCCAGTGGATTGCTCTCCCTAGATTGTCATGTCTTTTCTTGTATTCTTTGTGCCAGCATGCTACATTCACTTATTATATGAGTAATGCTTTTCTCTTTTGATTTGCATAATGTACATTGGGAGTCTTCTTGGTTTTTGTCTGACTTGGCTTTTATCCAATTAGTCCTTAATGCTTAATCGTGTGCAGCTACTAACAAACTTTCTTCTCCCTCTTTAGTTTTCCTTTCTGCAACTATAACCATGTCTCACTACTATTATTTGCTGCAACTGTCTTTGGGAATCTACCATGCAATGCCTTCTCCAGCCAGTCAGATAATTTCTGTTCTTTTTTCTGTTTTTTTAACTTCGTTTGGGTTTTTGGTTTCCCTATGTCTTGCTGTGACTCTAGCAGCTTTCAATAAACTTTCTTCACTATTACCTATATCTGCTGTAGTCTATATCTGCTGTAACTAACTCCGTGCAGTCTTCTACTGATATTAACTCTCTTCCGCCTTCCTGTTTATGTAGGTATAATCTTGCTACTCCTGCCCTTGAGTAGAGTCCTCTATTCCTATTGAATCCCTCCCTAGTTCTTCTGTCTAGCTTTGGACCATTTAGCTTTGACTTCATTAGCTTCTTCATCCTTCTGATGAACTCCTCAACTTTCGTTTTCATTTCTACAGTTAGTATTCTGTTAGATTCTAATACTCCTAGATACTTATAACTCTCTCCTCCTTTCAATGATTTTAATGTCTGGCCATCTGATAATTGGATGCTTTTGCTGTTGACTACCTGTCCCCTTCTCATGACTAATATTACACACTTGTCTATGCCGAATTCCATACCTGTATCTTTGATGAAGAGTCTTACAGTCTATATTAAGGAATCTATCTCTTTTTCATTCTTACTAAAAAGCTTCAGATCATGCATGTAGAGCAAATGGTAAATTTTTCCCTTACTATTTCTGACACCCTGTCTTTGTCTTCCTTAATGCTAAACTGAGGAGGAACAAACATGACACAAATATTAAAGGGTACAATGAGTCCCCCTGGAAAATTCTTCTTTTGATATTAACATTCCCTAAGAGTGTGTCACATGAGTAGAGATCTACTTTCCATTTCTTCATTACTACAGCTAATTAATTGTCTTATGCTGTCTGATATGCTGAATATACCCAAGCATTCACTTATCTGTGAGTGTGGGATCATGTAATAGGCTTTCCTGTAATCTATCCATGTTATTGTTAGATTTCTCTTTCTAGCTTTTACTTCATTTAAAACTGTTTTGCCTATGTATAATAGATCATGCGTTCCTTTAGCCCTATTCCTGCAACCTTTCTGTTCTTCTGGTAGTAAATTGTCGTAAATACTTTCTGAAAGCATTCTTGTTAACAGCTTCTACACTAATAGTAAGCAAGTGATTGGTCTATAGCTGCTGGCTGTATTACCCTTGCTCTTATCTTTCATAATGTGTATTGTCCTCCCTCTAGTCATCCAATCTGGTATTACTCCTCCATTAAGGCAATTCTGAAGTTGTTCCCTCAGCCTCCCATGTAAACTATTGAATTTCTTTAGCCAGTACCCTTGAACTACATCTGGTCCTGGGCCCCTCCAATTCAGCATTTTTCCTAACACTTTACTCATTAATGCACTGGTTAATCTTAGATCTAGCTGCTTCTCATTCATTACTTCTTCCTTCGCTTTCTTTAACCATACTGCATCTCCATTATGATTAACTGGCTTACCCCAAATATTACTTCAAAACTGTCTTGCTTCTTCTGCATTAGGTTTTTCATGTTCAATACTAAATAGGAAATATATATAGTAGATATCATACCCTCCATATATATATATATATATATATATATATATATATATATATATATATATATATATATATACACCCCCACACGCATACATTTATCTACATAACAGTCCACTAACTATTCTACTCTACCTGTGTAAACTGTGAGTATGTATATTTCCTTAAGCAAATGTTAGCAGAACTGTCCACAACTCTTCTACTCTACAGTAGATGTGTAGATGACATTAATATCATAGTTAGGACCAACTCTAGTAACGGTAGAGTAGAAACTGAGAGGAACGTAATGGAGAGCATCCAGCAAGTAGCTAACTCCATCCACCAAAGTACCAAGGTAACCATAGATTACCCCACTAAGCACCCCAACAATAGACTTCCCGCACTTGATACTGAACTTTGGTGAGAGACTGTGAACAATAGAGTACAGCTCCTTCACTCCTATTACATGAAACCTATAGCTTCAAGATATGTTGTTCACAAGAACACAGCTTTGTCACACAACATGAAAATTAACATACTGATGGCAGACTTAGTTAGGATAATGAACAACGTGTCCCCACAATGCGAACCCTATGAAATGAAAAAAAACATATACAGAACTTCATGCACCGAATGCAGTTCTCTGGATATGATCAGAAAGATAGAGTTCGAGTATACAGGGTGCTAGAAAGATGTTAGATAACATTATACGTAATGATACCAGTGGTATCTGCCCTAGATATAGAAACAAAGACTGGAATAGGATACAAAGAACTTGTGACAAAGCAAACAGGGCGAACACGTGGTGCAAAACCAACAAATATCAAGGAGTGATGTTTGTAGAGGCTACAGCCCATGAAAAACTAGCCCGTAGATTTAGGAAAGCTATGAAGGAGACTAAACTCAACATTAAGATTGTTGACAAACCAGGGAACTTCGTCAGATCACAACTATGTAGGACGTAGCCCTTTGAGAATACCATATGCACCAATGATAACTGCATGGCATGTAGGATTAACTGGCATTAACTGTAGAACTCGAAATGTAGTTTACAGCATAAGATGCATAGAAGGTGCTTGTAAAGACATGAACATGACATACATAGGGGAGACATCTAGGAGCATTACGGAACGACTTAAAAGATCATTTGAGACAATATGACGACAAAAAAAAAACAGTCCTCCATACTCTACCAACATGCTAAGGACCAGCATAGAGGTAACCCGTGTCAACTTGACATCCGCATTTTATCCAAGCACCCAAAGGACTCAACATTCAGACAAATACGGGAGTACGTCCTCATAAATGAAACTTCCTCAATACTAAATAGGAAATATATATAGTAGATATCATACCCCCCCATACCCACAGTTTACACAGGTAAAGTAGAATAGTTAGTGGGCTGTTATGTAGATAAATGTATGTATGTGTGTGTGGGGTGTATATATATATATATATATATATATATATATATATATATATATATATATATATATATATATATATATATATATATGTGTGTGTGTGTGTGTGTAGATAGATGTATGTATGTGTGTGTGGATGGGTGTATGAATATATATATATGTATATGCACATGTATGTAAGCATATGGATATGAAAGTAAACAGATCAACATACAAACGAATAGTTACATAGTTTATATGAACAAACAAGCACACATACGCAAATGAAGACCGAAACACATGACCATATATACACACACACACTTTACTTCACACAAGGACACATATGTAGACACACGTCCACACATATAGAGATGCACATCCATACATACAAACACGGTCCATAGTTGCAAAACACACACACATACACACACACACACACACATATACACACACTTGGACATGCACACATAAGGTGACAGAGGTACACATACACCCATATACAAACACACACACACACACACACACGCACATACATAAAAAACACACAAACACCAACATGCAAACACATGAACATGCAGAATACATACATACAAATGTACACACATAAATATATAGATATACACTCACATACATACATGGATACACACACATGCATACATACTTGCATGCATGTATAGGCACACACCCACTGATCCACACACATGCGCACAAACAAACAAAAAGGAACGCAGTGTGAGTAACGGACAGAGTCAAAACTATTGAAAAGATTGCAAGACGCAACGAAAATTTTAGAAAAATAAAAAAGAAGTAAGTGGAGATTTTACCGGTGAGTGTATTAAATTATAAGGCACCAAATGAGAATGACTCTCCCCAGACACAACAGAATATGCTTCAACACACGAACTCACATAAAGAATCTTGCAAAGCGAATCCAAAAACGAAATATATATATATACTACTACTACTACTACTACTACTACTACTACTGCTACTGCTGCTGCTGCTGCTGCTGCTGCTTAAACAATCAAAACCAAGAACTCATATCAAATATTAGGACTGCTACTACCTGCTACCTGCTACCTGCTACCAAGCCCTCACCAGAGTAAAAAAGAGAGACAGACAGAAAAAAGGAAAATGTCGCTTGCATTTGAAAACTATGGAAAAAATTTTAAAAACATTTCATCTAATTTTTCCACAATTTAATTGTTTTTTATGCTTTACTCTAAGTTGAAAAAGTCACAAAG
>NC_068991.1:41949385-41950669 GCF_001194135.2 Octopus bimaculoides | reverse complement strand
AATAATATAAATAAAACAAAAAAACAGAGCTGGAACTCTTAAATAATATATATATATATACACACCATTTATTTGTGTTATATATGTGATTATATGCACTAATATATTTTCAATAAAACTATTATACGAAAAGAAATTGTTATATGAAAATGTATTTTCTATTTTCAAATATATAAATACATAAATAGAAAAAAAACTATCTGCCATTTGTGTTAAAATTAAACCTTATTTTAGTTAAACAACATAAAACGAATACGTATGAAAATTTAACCCTTTCTCAGTACCTACCTACCTACCTACCTACCTACCTACATACATACATACATACATACATACATACATACATATGCTAAAAATGTAGATTATATCATATTTCTGTGTTAAGACATCACACCTGTGATTAGCAGCGGCCCAAAAATGCCATCAAGGTACTATCTTCCTATGCGACAAGACGTTGTTGCACAAGCAATATACAACGTCATCCGAAAGAAAGACTGTCCTGGAATAAATATAGAGAATCCTCCTGTTATTGAATACGTACACAAACATCAACACAAGAAATACTGGTCGAACATTCCCATCAAAACATTTGTGAAGTGGAAGCATAATAGGTTGGATAATGTTGTTTGGGATAAACAAGTAAAATTATGTACTGACATAGAAGTCAGCCGTCCTGGTGATGTGAATATCTCTTTAAAAATCAAAGAGAAATAGGATAACTATGGAAACTGCTTCGAAATCTTCAGCTTCTATATCCAGATTATAAATTTACATTTATACCAACAATAATTGACGCATTTGATTTGTGAGTAAATGCCTAACTGACAGTCTGGATAAGCTTGGATTTTTCAGCAACAAAAATCAACCAGCTCGCACATTACAAACACAATCTGTAAGTGGAGCAGTAAAAATATGCAAGATTTTCCTCAAGTTTAAAATGTGACGTTGTTTTCTGCATTCCAATGACAGAGCTTTGTATCTTTGTTAGAAACCAGCTCCTTCCCCATTTGAAGAATTCAAAATAATTAAAAACAGAAGAGAACATACATACACGCATGCATACGTACATACATACACACACATATATGTATGTTGTATGTATGTATATGTGTGTGCGTATACATATATATATATACGTGTGTATGTGTGTGTGAGTGTGTAGTGCTTGCAAAAAAGATTAAAAAGTATATATTGGTATCAAGATAGTAACACATTCAATTCAATTTCAGGCCTCCCTCTCTCTCTCTCTCTCTCTCTCTCTCTCTCTCTCTCTCTCTCTCTCTC
>NC_068991.1:41944004-41949326 GCF_001194135.2 Octopus bimaculoides | reverse complement strand
CTCTCTCTCTCTCTCTCTCTCTCTCTCTCTCTCTCTCTCTCTCTCTCTCCACACACACACATACAGTCTAATTTTAGCAAGAAAGAAAAGCATTTGTACCAGTACATAAACGCAGTTTTCCACTTTCACATCACGTGTTACTGTGTCAATCGCTACACAAAAAGGCTAAGTACTGAGTTAAAAATAAAGTAAAACAATGAATTGTACTAATTTGCATTGAAATTTTTAAGGTATTCTTTAAATATAATAGGATTCTATTTCATGCAATCTTATTACATTAACAACGAAAATTTCTCACTGTATAGTTGTTTTGTTTGATTGACAAATGACCAACCAATTTCCCATTTTCAGAAACATTGAGAGTATAATTATGTATTGGACTCAGTCCCGAACGAATTCGTGAGTTTGCTAATCTAATATTATATTACGAAATATTACGAATTCTAATATTATAGACTAATACACACACACATTGCACATGTTCACATTAAACTGCCTAGTTTCATAATAACAGGATTTACCAAAAATACAAGAGTCATTATATCAATGGAATAAACCAGTCCATGGAAGGCTTGGTTTATTTAAGAATGTTTCCGTGCATGTAGTTGTTGTTCCGTGCATATAATTGTTGTTCCGTGCATATAGTTGTTATTAAGACAAAATGACACCCTCTTTATGTTCTGAGTTCAATACCCTTCGAAATCAACTTTTCTCTTCATACATTCGAGATCGATATAATAAACTAAAGCCCCACCCTCGCCTCCATAAAATTGCTGGCCTTGTGACTAGATAACACTCCATTATATTAAGACAGAATATTGGCGATGGATAAGCAGAATCGTAAAAGCGTCGGGAAAATGCCTTGCGTATTTGTTCTGTCTTCAAATTTGGCGAGATCAACTTTACCTTTCATCCCTCTGGGGTCAACATAATAAAGTATCAATCAAATACTACGAGTGATGTAATCGACTAACTCTGCGCTCAAAATTGCTGGCCTTATACCTTTTACTCTACACTTTTTTTAGTCAGGAAGAAAGGCGGCGTCCATGACATATTACAGGACGTCCGAAGCGGAAGGCATTAAAAAACCCAACCTGAGTTCTTGCAGAGCAGATTCTGTTAACTATGGAGCTGTCAAATTAGGATGCCAAATTGATGCAGGATTTGATCTGAGAACAAATACTTACATCTCTACTAATCTATTGCCTTGGATTTGTACATTTTTATCGACCCCAAAAGGATGGAAAGTAAAGTTTACTTCTACGAGAGTTGAACTCAGAGCACAGAGCTAGAGCATGTACTGCACACTAGGCTGGAGCAAGAAATGCAACTTTCGAAATTGGTAAGTAAGAATTGATATTTTGCTGCAAACTAGAGTTTAAAGAAAGGTATATAAAGAACTATGCGGTTAAATATGTTTTTCAGACTCCGCAGCGCAATTGAAAATTTAAAAATTCGCTATTTTTGGTCGGATTTGCGTGTGCGATTGGAGACGCTGTGTTTTTCTTGGATAGTAGTCTGGAGGATTTAGTACTCGGTTTAATACTTCCACTTGACTCTTAAGTGCTTCTAGCGGTGTCCAATTTGTTGTAAGTATTCGTGCCATGCCTCATGTCTGAGGATAACATCCTCCTTCCTCCCACCAGTGTCGGAAATCCTGAAAAGATTCATAAACATTGCTCCTCCTCTTTATTAAGGAGAAAACAAAAGACTTTGCGTCCATATAATTCTTATTACTTCGCTACGGTATTTGATAAGTTTACAATTTGTAGGGATGGGGCTTTCTGCAAGCCTTGATGGCGGCGTTCTTTGTCTAACCTGCTACGTAGCAGTTATGAGTGAAACTGGAGAAACTGGAATTTGAGTTTTAGCTGCACGTGGAATGGGGTGGCATTCGTGCAAGAAGATGACTTCAGTCACATACCTAACTACGTTCGATTGGTGAAGGAGAAGCACATGTGTTTCCAAGGCTAGTTTACATAAAACTGGCAGAAATCCGACCAAACTGACTGGAAGTGTCATGGTATCTGAGAAATGAGGAGATAATGAGTAACATGTGGAAGGGTAGTGGTAATATGGCAATGGTCAAGCGGCCAGATAGTTGCCATGTTAGCAATGGTTTTGTAGAGGCTGGATTTGGAGCCGAGAAAGAATTCAAGTGTTTAAAATGTCTGTATGTCTAAAAGATGAGTATAGGGGACGAAACAAATTCGTATTGAACATTACAAAAGATTCAGCTTCTGCCCAGGCAGCATCAGTCTGAGACGTATGTGAGAACCATAAGGAATTGCACGTACTGAAATTAGCGAGGACGATGACCTTAAAGAGGGAGCGGTTGTAACGTCTATTCTAGAAGACAATTGGTCAAAGTGATGTTACTATTTTGAGGAGTTAGTAGTGCTTGGAGTATGGCAGAAGAGGCAGACAATTACAGGAATCGAAAAAGAGTATTGGAAGCAGAATAACTGGCGGTATTCGTTACTGATACTTAGGTGTAAGAGATGAGTGGTGGGGTGAGTGGAATCTACGTATACCCAGACATCGCCTTTCAGAGTGAAGTTTATATATAGGGTGTATCCTGTACAGCAGAGATGGGTTATAGATAGGGAATGACAGACATATGTAAACAGAGAGGAACAGGACGTGTGGGTTGTGTGTTAGTACGTGCGCTGTATGGGGTTTATGTCGGATCGGAGTTCGCGGAAATTAGAGAAGAGGAGAAATTTCAAGTAGGTTTAGTGTTAATCTTGGCATCTAAGGAAGTGAAGAAAATATTGGTGTACCATGAGATCATGATAACAGTAATCACCGGCTGGGAACCTGTTTCGAATTCTTGTAATAGAGCGAACTCTGTTGAAGACACCCATGGGTCTGAAGTGGCATTAAACAGGCTGAGCAGCGTGATGGTCCTATTCACCCCCTACTCCCTCAAAGAGAGGACTCTTCTACGCCATGATTATTAGGACTTCATCAGATAACACAGTTCCAGACATGATGATCCAGAGTCAAACAACAATGCATCAACAGTGTCAAAAGCATGAAGTTAAGTATAAGTTAACACAACCAGGCAGTGAACCAGAAATAGCTTTCAATCACTTGAAATCTTTGAAGTGTAACGAGGAATGAAGTTTAGGAAGAGAAAAATCTGAAGTGTCAAAACTGAAATGTGACTTCTGAGAGAAACTGTACAGTATGTAGCTAACGCACGGAAGTGGGGACAGAATATATGAGAAATATTCGTAATCCTGGAGTACGCTACAGCTGACAGGAAGTGTGCTGGAGTGACCTTTCTTGGCACACGCTGCAATTATACTGTTTGACAGGCACTTTCTAAGAAAAGTCAGATGGATAGATACTATAAACGAACGACTCAGTTCGGGGTTTCTTACTCGAGACATTTGCTAATCTTAAACGCAAATCTAACGTTTTGTTGAAAATTTCCAAAGCGCCGGAGCACTGGAGCACTGGAGAGTGACACAAGAAATCAAGTTTACTGTGGAGAGTAACATTCAATATGGCCAAATAGGTGATCAGTACCGGCTGTCTGCATCAGGTTTGGGATGTTGGAAGTGAGAGCGATAGAGTAATACTTTGCTGGGTCGGAGAGAATATCTGGGGAGTGAGTAAAATACTGTAAAGTGTTTACAAAAATTGGTTTCAAATTTTGGGAAAAGGCCAGCAATTTCGGGGGGGGGGAACGTCGGCTATACCGATCCCAGTGTTCTGCTGGTACTTATTTTAACGATCCCGAATGATGAAGGGCAAAGTCAACCCCAGCGGAATTCAAATTCAGAACGTAAAGACGAATGAAATGCCGCTAAGCATTTTCCCCGGAGTGCTAACAATTTTGCCAGCTCACCGCCTTCACAGTGTTTATGAATATTGAGACAGATTCATGTAAAGAGAGAATTTGGAGACGCGGAGTCTTTATCAAACGAGTTGTGTATTGTATTTCAAATAAACATGTTAGTGTACTCTATATGCATTTATAACAGGTGAATGTGTATTTGATAAGTGCACACATAACACTGTATACTTAATTTGTAATTAGTGAACGGTGCTTTAGGATGAAAGTCGGAGCAAATATTTAAAACATTAGGCTCAGCTCATGTATTTTGTTACCACTCTAGCTAAAAACAGGATAAATTGGGCATAAGAAAGGATGTGAACAACTTATGTATGATCTGAAGAAGGAACAAAGAACTTATTAAAACTGACTCTCTTCAAGCTGAGCCACTAATTACTGGTTCCGTTACAGAAATATGAAAAGCATTCTCTGGTAGGCAGTAAACTTATCCATTATAAACCAGTTTAGATTAGGTCGTATATCTTTCAGCTACATGCTAATTAACACTGGTGAAATCCTGATCTAACATGACGTTGCTGCCTAAATCGCCCGTTAGTAGCTTAGATTATACAACACAGCATATAATTAATTCAATCATTGCATGTTTTACTGGTTTACAATTCAAAACCTTGAGCCGCAGTGGGAATGGACACTCGGTGACGTTACTTTCCACGGACGTTTCAAATACATTCGCAGCTTGCTTATTTTTGGCATTAGTTGTTCGTTGTGGCAGAAAGTAAATTGTCAGAGACTTATTCCTTTTGGTAGCACTGTTGCTATCTGTAAGAACCTTGGATTCTGGATTTTATATTTTTTAGACATTGATAACGTTGATTGTTTTACGCTATAAATGACGACGGCATTAGGACTAGCTCTTTACCACGTTTGGTCCGCAGCCTGGTTACAATTTTCGGTCAAGACTGTTTTGTTTCACAAAAGCTATTAATTTACTTGGGAAAGCATGAACATTACAACATACCATTTCTATTATACTATCAGGTACGGAACGACAATCGCAAATGGATATAGACCGGATATTGTTGTTTGGGACAGAGGGGCAAAAATAAGTACCATCATAGAGGTTAGCTGCCCTGCCGATATAAATATCTCTTTGAAAATTAAAGAAAAAGAGGATATCTGTGAACAACTGCTTTGAAACCTCCAGCTTCTATATCCAGACTATGAATTCATATTCATACCAATAATAATTAGAGTACTAGGTTTTGTTAGTAAATGCTTAAAGGAGAATATGGATAAACTGGGATTTTCAGAAAGAGAAATTGACCGGCTGATTACAAGTCCAATCTGTGAGTGGAACAGAAAAATAGGCAAAACTTTTCTCAAGTTCCAAATGTGAATTTGTCTGTGTTAACTACATCCCAAAGATGGAGGCTTGTCTCTTTGTTGGAAACCGGCTCCCTCCTCAGTGGAAGATTTATAATAATTGAAAAATAGAAGAGACATACATACATACT
>NC_068991.1:41933937-41942882 GCF_001194135.2 Octopus bimaculoides | reverse complement strand
AATCTTTCAGAATGATAATGCACCAATTCACAAAGCTAAAGTTGTTACTGAATGGCACGAGGAACATTCTAGTGAAGTTGAACATCTTATCTGGCCACCACAGTCCCTAGATCTCAATATTATTGAACATTTGTGGTGCATTTTAGAAAAACAAGTAAAGAGTTGATATCCTCCATCATCATCACTACAAGAACTAGAGACTGTTTTAGCTGAAGAATGGACAAAAATTCCTTTGGAAACAATTCAAACTTTGTATGAGTCCATACCTCGTAAAATTCAAGCTGTAATTACTGCCAAAGGTGGTCCTGCTACGTATTAAAATAAATTTGTTTGAAATTTTAAGGTGTTTCCATTATTTTGTCCAGCCTCTGTATATACATACGTATATATGCAGGTATATATATGTATCTGTATATACATGTATGCAATATACGTGTGTGTCTGTGTGTCTGTGTGTGTCTGTGTGTGAGCATGCGTACGTGCGTGCGTGTGTATGTATGGTTGTGTGTGTGTGTGTGTGTGTGTGTGTCCGCGCGCGAATATTTAGGCTCGCTTACTAAAATAGATTGGATATTTAAACCAGATGTTTTTTCTCTGGCCAGAAAAAGATCGTCTGGTTTCAGCGTTTAATGTTTCTTACCCACTCATCAGCGATTGGTTACTCATTTTACTGGCCACTGAGAATTAGTAGCTTATACTTATTTATAGTACATACAAAAACTGATGATTGCCAAAATTGTTAGAGCGTCGGACAAAATGCCTTGCAATATTTGTCCTTGCTCTTTACACTTAAATCCTGCCGAAGTCAACTTTGACACCTTCTGACGGCAAATACAAGACCAATGTCATTGACTGTCTCTTCCTCACAAATCTCTGCCTTGTGTCGATGTGAAACGGTCATTTACAGTATAGACAAACTGTCTTAAATTGCCTCATAGTGCAATCATTGGCAGCGAGAATTGATTAACCGAAGCCTACGTAGCTTTTTGCAATAATTGGTATGAAAGGAAACTTATGTTAAGTACTCTCGCCATCAGAAGTTCATATTCTAATTATGCTATATGTTTTTGTTCTCTCTCAGACCGAGGAAAGAAGATCGACTTCAATAGTTTTAGCAATTCTTACCACCTCATCAGAGATCGGGTGTTTATTTCCTAAAAACACACAAAATAAGTATAATCTGTATCTCAATTTATGCAAAACTCCGCATAGTTTTTCTAATATATAGGTATGTGTGTGTGCACGCATGTGCATATGTGTAGAAATATATATGTGTGTATGTGTGCATGTATATATGTGTGTGTGTTTGCGCGCGTGTGTGATGTGTGGGTTTGTATATATGTACGTATATGTATATGTATATACGTACATGTACACACGTGTATGGATAGATGCATAGATAGACAGACAGACAGACACATACATACAAACATACATACCTACATACATACATACGTACATACATGATGTTGTAGCTAGGACACTATATCAGGAAATCTGTCGGAAGAATAACCCCGAGGACACAGAAATAAGAACCCACAGTATGGTAAAAGCCACAGCCACACAATAAAAAGGAGTACTGGTGGAATATCCCAGTGAAAACCTCAATTTGCACAACAGACCTGATACAATGAATTGGGATAGAGAAGAGAAACTGTGCACAGTTGTGGAAATTAGCTGCCCAGTGGATGTTAACATAATGCTGAAGATCAGTGAAAAAGACAATACCTATGCTGAACTTTTGAGAAATCTGCAATTACTCTATCCAGATAACAAGTTCAGGTTTTTGCCTGTAATGAGGCACTGAGATATGTAGCACACTACCTAAATACCAATCTTGAGAAATTAGGCTTCTCAAAACCAGAAAGGAAAAAGCTGATTCGAAGGCTACCGATCCAATCCATCACTCGGACTGTAAAAATCTGTAAAACTTTCCAGAGGTTTATCATTTAAGTATATATGAGCATGTCTAAATATGCAACTATATGCATGAGAAGACATACATAAGACAAAACAGACAAATCTGTGCGTATACATACATACATACATACATACATACATACATACTTACATACATACATATATACATACATTCATACATGCATACACAAACACAAAAATACCCTCTTGTTGATGTTGAAATTTAAATGAAGGGGCCTTGGATCTAGGTTAGAGACCGGCTCTTTCTCTGTTGGCAAGAAATCTTGAAATAGAAATGAATAATGACATACATGCACGCATGCATCCATGAATCCTTATATATATATATATATATATATATATATGTGTGTTTGTATGTCTGCCTATTCGTGTCTGTATTTATGTAAAACCGTCGTTTCGTATAAAAACGTGATTCGACAAATATAGATGATAGAATATCCACCAAACTGAGTATATATCAGGGAGATATACTCGACAAAATCCTTTGAAGGCAGAGCCCCAGCGTAGCCTTTGTCAAATGACTGAAACCAACATCGGAATAGAAACGAGGGTACATAGAAAAACACACGTATACAAACTTACATACGAAAATTTTCACGCATGCGCAGGAAGGGTAGTGTCCCCTTCCTCTCAAAGGATTTTGTCCACGCAGCATTAGTTTCAGCAGGAAATAATAAAGTCGGATACATTTTGAACACACCTCGTACATTACGTATTAAAAAATCGCAGTTTGAAGCCATTGAGGAAAATGTAATGATGTGCGAAACATTCCAGAAATTTAGCTTGTAGAATGTGCACGGGCACATATGTAAATGAACAAAAATATTGTTTCCATTTATACATACATACATATATACATACATACATACATGCATGCATACATACATACATACATATATACATATGTACATACATACATACTTACGTAGACACACGCACACATACATACATGCATACATACATACATACATACATACATACATACATACATGCATGCATACATACATACATATTTACATATATACATGCATGCATACATACATGGTGGAAGTCAACTCGCAACTGAGTAAAACGACTTCCCAAACGCACTAAGTCCGTGAAAACGTTCAGAGAGTCCAAGATGTTCTTATGCGTGAATTTGTATGAACTGGATAAAGTATTGTAGAATACTGACTCGACTTTTCAGCGCAGTAGCTATAAAACCAGTGGCGATTAACCTATAGTTGGGACCCTAACTGGTGCTACTACACAGGGTCAGAGTAGACCTGAGAACAATAGTGGCTTAGAGGTGATTCTACACTCCTCAATCTCGGAACTTCCGTACCATGGTCGAACTTCCGGATGCAGTTTAAAGTAATACCTGGGATATTAACAACTTTAAAAAAACAAGGAACACTCCAATAAAAACAGCAAACTGGTGCAAACATAACAGAAAATATTTTTCTGTGGGAGAGGGCACAAAAGTTATACACTGTTGTAGAGGTGAGATACCCAGCGGATATGAATATACAATCAAAAATAGAAGAAAACGTGAACATTTATAGTGAATTAATGTGAAACTTAGAGCTCTTGTACCCTAGCTATTTGTACATACAACCATAGAAACATTAGACTATGTACCAACAACTTTACACAAAACCCTAGAAATACTAGGTTTTTCGAAGAAAGAACAAAGGAAACTGATGCAGATTCTCCAAATCCAATCTATTCTTTTCTACTCTAGGCACAAGGCACGAAATTTTTATGGGAGGGGGCCAGCCGACTAGATCGAGCCCAGTACGCAACTGGTTCTTAAGGATGAAAGGCAAAGTCGACCTCGGCGGAATTTGAACTCACAACGTAAAGACAGATGATCTACCGCTAAGCATTTCGCCCGGTGTGCCAGCTCACCGCCTTTCCAAATCCAATCTATTAGCGTCACTGTGAAGATTTGTAAGACATTCCAAAGATTCTCCATCTGAGATTCTTTAGATGAATAGACGCGCACACTTGGAAATGTACATCGACAGTTCAAGCAACACACCAACTCAACTACATATTTAGAAACACCGGGAACTCTCTTAACTCAAAAGTCTTGTCGTTTTGTTAGCAACCGGCCTGAACTCTCTCAAGAACTTAAATAACATTCAAAAGGAAAACATACATACATACATACATACATGCATACATACATACATACATGCATACATACATACATAGAGGTTGAGAACGTCATCTATGAGGGATCCACCAATAAGGAGAGAACAAGTAATGAGTACCTGCTTAATTCATAAGCTATAAATGATCACATTCTGAAAATTTAACGGGTAAGGGACAAAATAAGATGCTTTCCTTCACAGCCTTGCTACCAAGTTGGCGTCCGGTCAAAATTAACTCTAAATTATAAAGAGAAAAAGAAAGTATGCTTGCAAACACATTCATGCTTACATACATAACACACAGCCACACACACGCATACATTCATACAAACATACATATACAATAATACATACATACATTCACACGTGCAAACACACACACACACACACACACACACACACACACACACACAACCACACACACATTCATACATAAATACATGCGTGTTATGTTTGAATAGAGCAGTGAACTAAATTCTTTATTGTATAAGTCTTCGTCAACGTTTTCTGTTCACAATGCAAATGACGCCAAGCTCCGAAAGATATATACGAATAATAATATTCTAAGTCACTCAATCGACTCCACTATTTTCTTATACAAACTGTACTCCAGACAATAGGAATCGTGTGGGTGATTGGCAAAAAGGGTTAGGGTGAGTGGTCCTACTCTATGCATGCGCCTGTAGATTGGAGAACAGCTGTTGGGCAGAGGGCTTGTGTCTTTGGCGACCAGGGTGAACCTGGAACCGTGGGGCTACTTGATTAAACCTACTCAGATGTTTCCCCGTATCAGGAGGACTACATCATTTATGTGTTCCCATATTGTGTACACTATGGAGACTTTTATCACTTTTCACCTTCTTTTCTCTTTCTTTCCTTTCATCTTTTATATAAAACCTACACGCAAATTGTAAACTGTCCTTGTAATGTCCACCTCATCTGATGTCCCTGTGGCAAATAAAAGAAGCCATCATCATCATCGTCGACGTCGCCGTCGTTATTATTTTGCTCTATGTCCTACATGAACTGAACATAATTACATGTTATTGAAATCTGCTCGAAAATAGAACTGCAGATATTGTTTGCCTGAACGGATGACTGCTTTAATGTTTCCAATGGGTGATTGCAACTTTCTCCTATGTATTTTAAATGCAATATAGGAATAGATAGACAGACACTTTGGCACACACACACACACACACACATATATATATTATGTTCTTTTGTTCTTCATATACGTTTCAGCCGAAATGATGTGGCCATGCTGGAGTCAGTTGCTGATATATATATGTATATGTGTGTGTATATATATATGAATTAGCTTATGAATTAAGCAGGTACTCATTATATATATATATATATATATATATATACAGAGAGAGAGAGGAGAGCAAGATAGATTCTCATGAATATCATCCTACACACAATCATAATCTACAGACCAAAAGGGTACGTTCTGGTCAATATACACATAAGAAGATATATATGTAAGTCATGGTTTCTAACTTAGGCGCAAGGGCAACAATTTTTGAGATGAGAAGGTAAGTCGATCGATACCATCGACCTTTGTAGATGACTGATCCTGTACTTTATTGACTCACCCCAAGAAGGGGCGAAAGTTGAATTTGACCTCTACGGGATTTGAACTCAGGAAGAAATACGGCAAAGCGTTTTCCCGACGTTCTGCCAGCTCACCTTCATTACGCATGTAATTAATAAAACGTAATCAAGGTCTCTAGAAAAAAATTTCAAGCCAGAACAAGTCTAAATAGGGCCTCAAAGAATTTCCTCTCCAAATCCAAGGGAGTTATCAGTAATTTTTTTGTTTTTTAATGAGGGTCTTGTCATATACTCACATGGGTTCTCCTTGGATGTCACTGCTCTGGACTGAGATACCGGCTAAATTACCCTCTGTTAGGTCCTGAATGTGATGGTTGTGGCATTGGCCATTGATCATAGGTGTGTTCAACTGGAGTTGGTCCAGGATTGAATAACAGAGGACAACGACGAACATATTTGTGAGGAAATTCCGGAGAGTTTAGTTGTGGGAAGGAATGACTTAGCAAATGGTTTTGGTTGCAGGAACTTGGGGGAGATACGGTAAGAATGATGAGTTGTATCATGTCGGGAGAAGTTTGGGGTAAACAGCAGCTTTGCTACTTCAGAGCAGGAACAGTAGTAGTAGTAGTAGTAGTAGTAGTAGTAGTAGTAGTAGTAGTAGTAGTAGTAGCAGCAGTAGTAGTAGCAGCAGCAGCAGTAGCAGCAGCAGCAGTAGTAGTAGTAGTAGTAGTAGTTGTAGTAGTAGTAGTAGTAGTAGTAGTAGTAGCAGCAGCAGCAGCAGCAGCAGCAGCAGCAGAAGCAGCAGTAGTAGTAGTAGTAGTAGTAGCAGCAGCAGCAGCAGCAGCAGCAGCAGCAGCAGCAGAAGCAGCAGTAGTAGTAGTAGTAGTAGTAGTAGTAGTAGTAGAAACTTTACATCTATCAGCGTGGTTGTAGCATGTTGATGAACGAGTCTTTACCAAAACAGTAGGATGGATTTCTTTTTTTGCTTATTATTAAATAATGTTTATTAAGTTTATGTCTAACTACAGCAATGTCATCATAGATACGAGAGCAAATACTACTCCAACATGGGTTTCAGTTTTGTAGAAGACTCAGCGTTTGATTAATGACGAAGTATCTTCTGATCCAGTGTATGAAGTCTTTTCTGATGCTTCAAATTTGAATATCCATGAGAGATCGTCAAACATCGTGAGGATTACCAAAGGGTACGTTCTGGTCAATATACACATAAAAAGATATTCAGGGACCTTTTGAGCGGGATGGACTACTCGATCTGAAGAAAATTCTAACTGGGCTCCACCTGCAAGGTCATGCGTTGTTTATCTTGATATGAGATCACCATGTCGTACACATATGGTTGTGATGCATGCGATGTGCCTGGTGTATCTTTATCAGACGCATAATTAGGATGGGTATACTGGGCTTCGTATATTTGTATCCCAGTGTCACTTTGATGGCATGCACTGCTTTCTCGATAATAATAACAACGTTATGGCCAAAGGCATCAGTTGCGCACTGTGATTGTACCCATATCACAAAAGGTCTAGTATCTTGTTGCAAGTAAGTACTGTCCTAAACAGTGGTTGCACTGTAAAACGCTGATGTTTCATTAACTTAGAGACGTATGGGCTTTGTTAAGCTGACTATATGCTCTATATGAAGATAAGAATATTAGTTGTACCCATATGGCTCAATTGATAATAGGACATGCAGATATTACAATCACATATTTAGACACCTATTCCAAGTAGTTTATATAGAAAGGTGCTTGACATATGCTTGATAGGACTGACTGCACTGTATCGATATTGGTAATTAATTTATCGACTCGACTGATAAATGATCTGATGGAGTTCGAATGGAAACAGATCAGATTTTATACAATAATGAATTTAATGGAAATTAATAGGTTCCTCAAGAAGCGTGAATTCACGAAGTAAAGGAAACTAAATTCTATCTGAAGATTGACGATTCGGTAATCCGCCGTATGTAATAAAATTCTTTCTAATTTTGATCCTATGGAAGGGGGTAACTCGATAACATCAACCCTAGTACTTGACTGGTACTAATTTTATCGATCCTGAAAGGATGAAAGGTATAGTTGACCTCGGTGGGATTTGAACTCAGAACGAAAAGGCCGGAAAGATATATTTTTTCCGATGCGCTAACGATTCTGCCAGATCGCCGTATGTGATATATGAAAATTGACAGTAAACCGTTGGCGTTGATGTTTAGCTCCCAAACCAGTTCTGGTCGAGTAAATATTTGACCAAAGGCATTTCAACCGTGATCATCCTGTCTTGTAATCAAGAATTATTCAATGTGTTCGAGTATCAGTTGGTTACCTTGAAAGTTGCTATCAAAATTACAGCAATGAAGCTTTACTTGTTTTTGTTTTTTGCTGTTTTTTTTTCTATCTTTGTTGTTTCTTTTTTGTTAGAAACCAATTCTTTCTGTTATTGGAAGAATTCAAATAATTAAGAAGATAACAAACATATGGTAAGGGATGAAGAAAGGAAGGAAAATATGTGTATGTGTGTGTGTGTGTATGTGCATGGATATATAATGAGTGAGTGAGTTAGTGAGTGAGTGAGTGAGTGAGTGTGAGTGACAGAGAGAAGGGGGAGACTTAATTACGCTCCTTGTTTATAAGAATTTACAAAGAAGCAATAAACAATAAATCCCCTAGATACATGAGTTTAAAACCTATTCGAAATGAATTCGCAGAATGGTGATTCAGAAGAAAATAAAATAGTTATTGACGACTTGCTTCAGGATAATGATTTCACATTGAGGAACTATGAATGAAACAAATGTCTTGCTCAAGAATGCAAGGTATTCCATTATGAACGGAACAGGTGTCTTGCTCTCAGACGCTAGGTATTCCTTGCAGCCGCATACGAAATCGTGGAACCAGGTTGTTATGACTCAAATATTCGGTTGTTGTTGTGATAGTGGTGGCGGCGTTGGGTGTTGTGACTTGTTCTGTGACTTCAAGTCGGTCTTTGTCAAACCGACCCGTAGCACGACGTAATTGAAAGCGAAACGACCGGGTTCGATCTACACAGACTTCTCAATCAAGTGCTATGACTTTCTGAAACGAATCTTTATCATCTTACCAGTTTTCCAGATGTAACATCTCCGTCGTAATCCATCGCATAATCGCATATTATGCACAGGTCTAAGTTATGCAGCATGTTCTTACATTTTTAAGACGGTAAAATGAAGTTTAAGTAATAGTTGGTTGCTATTTTTAGCAGATCAAGTGACCATATACAGGCTCCTTCATTGATTGCCCGTAGGGAT
>NC_068991.1:41929307-41930793 GCF_001194135.2 Octopus bimaculoides | reverse complement strand
AGATAGATAGATAAATAGATAGATAGATAGATAGATAGATAGATAGATAGATAGATAGATAGATAGATGTTGATATATACGTATATAAACAAACAGATTGTAAGACAGACGGGTAGAGAGACAGAGATAGGGGTGAGAGAAACCTATAAAGATAACCGAAATAGTAATCTAAATTACGAAACGTGAAATATATTGCTAGAGTAGCTCGTTCGCTCGCGCACACATACACATACACGCTTGTATATAATTACGCAATTTCGCACGCATACTCAAATAATACATGTATACAAACACAAACCCTTTCAGTGTTAAAAAGCATTTTTGTTTTTAAAGATACAAAGAAAGAAAAAGAAAAATACACGGCAAAATTATAGAAAATAATAACTTACCAAACGTTTATATTGTATATATTTAAAATATTTTATATAGTTTTTTTTTCCTGTCTGTCCAATATAATATAATATAATAGATAGATAGATAGGTAGATAGATAGATAAATAGATAGATATACCTGTCTCACTTTAAATTGATATGTTGTCTGTTGGTTGCGTGATTGAGTGAAGTGAGTAAAGCAAGCGAGTAGAGATTCTCGGAGGGAATAAAAGAGTTGTTCAAATTCCAGGTAACGATCTACCAAAATTTGGATCCGCACAAGTGGAAAAACAAAAGTAATAATGTACAAACAGCGATACTAAGTAAGAAGCAAAAGTTTTATACATACATATATACACAAATACATATATACATTTGTATATATGTATATATTTATATGTGCATATATATATATATATTTAGCTGATGAGAATTTCTAAGAATTAGACTCGTTTCCAGAATGCAATGTTCTTTCTCTCTCTTTTTCTTGCGTTTTCTATTTTTGTATGTTTATTCGTTCTTATTCGTTCTTTCCTGCTTTCTTTTTCTCTTTCGCTTTCTCTTTCTCCTCTTTCTCTTTCTCTTTCTTATTTTTTGCCTTTTATTGTTGATGTTGGTGGTATTTTCTTTTTATTTAAGTATTTTGTTTTGTTTTATTTTGTGTGTTAATATATAAATATATATATGTATATATATGTGTGTGGATTAGGAGAGGAAGAAAAAAAATAACTTACTTTAAATAACTTTTTATTTCCTTCGAATTATATTTTGAAATAAGACGAAGAAAAACACAGACAAATGAAAGTCTAATAATAATAATAATAATAATAATAATGATAATAATAATAATAATAATAATAATGATAGAACAATAACAATAATAATTCGTCCTACCACCTACGACAGAATGTTCTCGGAGAAGATAAGACGCAACTTTGGTAAAGTCTAACAGTGCCAAAGCCAATGCTAAGGATGGTGTTAGTGGTGGTGGTGGTGGTGGTGGGGAATGATGCTACTGAAAGTACTCATAGTTGCTATTGTGGTGGAGACGGTGGTAGTGATGATGGTGGTGGTGGCGGTGGTGGCGGCGGCTGCGGCGGCGGTGGTGGTGGTG
>NC_068991.1:41925688-41929046 GCF_001194135.2 Octopus bimaculoides | reverse complement strand
TGGGTGATGGTGCGTTAAAGTGGTGGAGGAAAGCCGCCCAATATAGCAGGGGCTAGTGTAAGGTAAAGGATATGAAAATAGTTAACTGGTCGAATCATTCTATCTCTATTCCTTCATTCTGTTTTTCCCAATACTTCTCTCTATATTTCTCTCTCCCTCTCCCTCTTTCTTCCCATTTGTTTCTCTCTCCACCTCCCATTCTCTCTCTCTCTCTCTCTCTCTCTCTCTCTCTTTCTTACTATGAACCTCTCTTTTTCTCTCTTTCTCATTGCGCACTTCTCTTTTCAAGTTTGGCCAACAAACAGCTGGGAAGTTGCTGTTCAAATCTTCCCACCTCTTTCTCTATCTCTCTCTCTTTCTCTCTCTCTCTCAATTCTCTCTCTCTCTCTCTCTCTCTCTCTTTCTCTCTCTCCCATTCTCATTCTTTCTCTCAGCCTCATATTACCATTCTCTCTATCAGTCAGTGAAACTTTCCCTCTCCTTACCTCTTTCTCCTTGTCTCTTTTCCCCGTTCTCTCTCTCTCTCACTCTCTCTCTCTCTCTATCTCTATCACCCTCTCTCTTTTCCTCCTCTTACCTATGAGCAACACCAACAAACACCTGGTTATTTGTTTTGTACCGAATGCCTCTCCTACTCTCTCCCTTTCATCCGTTACTCTCTCTCTTTCTCTCTCTCTCTCTCTCTCTCTCTCTCTCTCTCTCTCTCTCTCTCTCTCTCTCTCTCTCTCTCTCTCTCTCGTTCTCTGACTATCTCACCCATTCTTTACGTTTTTGCATGACTCTGGCCAACACCAACAAAATACCTGGATATATGTGATGTCTATGTTTGAACCACGCTCACTTGCAAGAGGTCTCTGTCTTCTTACTCTCTCCCTCTGCCCATTTTCTTCTTTCTACTTCTTTCTTTCTCTCTCTCTCTCTCTCTCTCTCTCTCTCTCTCACTTATTCAGTTTAATTCATTTCATTCTGACCAACACACAAACACCTGGCCATATTACTGACGCTACCAAGAGAGCCTGAAAGACTCGCTGGAGCCGCGAGGAATAACAGCCAAATCTCACTTACACCACATTGAATAGTATTATAAAAGAAGGGAAGGACATATAGGATAATGATACACTTTCTGGACCAAAAATATACTGGACGATCACAGTTTGAACGGCCTTGATCGTAAATCTATTCGATCAAGGCTGGCCTGGAGCTAAATAACAATATGTGTGTAATTGAGACGATATAGGAGCATCTACGTGGTCAGTCGGTTTGTTAGAAATGACACCCAAATATTTTCCAAATTACAACCCATTATCTTAAAAGTGAAAGAACACTGGATAATGCATTCCTAGAACACTGGGAAATGCATTCCTAAAAGACTGGAGGGTCATGGTTGGAACATATGAGGCTAAACATCAACAACATGTTTGTCTGCGGCAATTGTGACAATAAGACGCGAATTCGCAGACTTGTCAGAGCAGAGAAATACTTTGCCTTACATCTTTTACCTCTTCATGGTCGACAAATACGATGATTTCATATTTTTGCACAAGACCAGTAATCTTGGGGAATCGATCCCAATGATCAACTGCTGCTTGTTTTATCGATCGCGAAAGGATGAAAGGCAAAGTCGACTTCGGCGTCATTTGAATTCAGAACGTAAAGATGGACGAAATGCGGCTAAGCATTTTGTCCGGCGTGCTAACGATTCTGCCTGCTTTATGGTCGACAAATATAATCCTATATTATTTACATTATTTACATTTGACGGATATATGTCCTCATCTTGTTTGTTGTTAACACAACGTTTCGGCTGATATACCCTCCAGCCTTCTTCAGGTGTCTTGGGGAAATTTCTCATTCCTAAGGTATTTTTCGATGTTGTTGTTATTATTATTCAGGTCACTACCTGGAATCGAACTCGGAATCTTGGAGTTAGTAGCCCGTGCTCTTAGCAATTATGGAGTGAATTTTATGGCTTATAAATCTAATATTCTCCTATCCTTAATACCGGTTCCCATATGCTATTCATATCTGCACTCGGTCTGCTTAGGAGATTGTTGTGTCGTAGCATATGTGCTGCTTCTTTTAGTTTTCGTATTTTCCAGTGGTGTTCTCTGTCTATTATTTTAACTTCATCCCACAGCATATGGGAACCGGTATTAAGCAAGGATAGGAGAATATTAGATTTATAAGCCTTAAAATTCACTCTGTAATCGGGCATATGGCGTAGTGGTTAAGAGCGTGGGCTACTAACCCCAAAATTCCGAGTTCGATTCCAGGCAGTGACCTGAATAATAATAATAATAATAATAATAATAATATCCGTAAATGTAAATAATATACATTTGTGAAAGGAAAAAGAAAAGAGCATTCACACCGCAGCCCTACAATAATTTAAAGCTTTGGTACTCTCGGCAATTGACCGGGAGCCCCACGTTTCTTGAGACCTCATGCTAATCTATGTATGCCGTGGCTTGCTACTAGTAAATAGATACTATGGGCCCCAGTACATTGCCAAGCCAGGGGGCGGCATATATTGCAATTAAGAGAGACTTCTGCCTGCTATTACTTTCACTACCATTCTGTGAACAAGATAAAAAAAGAAAAAGCAACGATGTTTCGAGAGACGAAGTTTAACGTGGACGTGGTGTCACCATTGGTTAGACCGAAGTCCAAAAGAAGTTGTGTCGAAGCAAAAGACTCAATCCATTATATCTTCGTTCTGATCAAATTTTACTTTTACCCCTTCAGGATCAATGAAATGATTACCAGAATTTTTTTTTTCTCTTTTTTACTCTATGTCAGACCTTATGCAACAGATTGGGTTATGATGAAAGACATCCCAGTGGTAATCAACCCATCTTGATTTGTGAAGCACAGTGTATCTCGGACTACATTTTCCATTATTAAAGCAATAGTGTTTAGTATGAGCTAGATTTAGCTGCCATATGTAGAAAGTTGAACAACTGAATAGGAAGTACCTTCGTCGACTCGAATAAATCGTAGCCATAGATGAACATGTCAACTACTTTCACCATTCGGCTCTAATTACGAACTCTACTCTTTTCTTTATTTTCTAAAGTCTCCGATTTGTTGATGTCATTGCATCTCCATTGCTTTTAGAGTTTAAACACCCTAAACGAACTTTTCCCTATTAAATGCGTGGATAAACTAAGTTAGCCGAAATTCTTCAACTGACTTTATTTCATAATTGTGTGATCCTACTCTCACGTAGTCAGGTTTGATTGTTCATCTGGATTTTGTTTGGTAATTTTTATGTGTACATTTGTGTGTGTGTGTGTGTATGTGTGTGTGTGTGTGTGTGTGTGTGTGTGTGTGTGTGTGTGTGTGTGTGTGTGTGTGT
>NC_068991.1:41924160-41924942 GCF_001194135.2 Octopus bimaculoides | reverse complement strand
TATATAAATATATAAAGAAGATATGTTGTGACATTGTGACATTCGTTATGAAATATCAACAATATGACGGACAGAAAATACTCCAGGGCAGCTTTCTTTAAACTAAATAAAAATATGGTAAAGCCCTGCTGTTCTGTCTGTTTGCATGGCTTTCTATTTGATTGTGTTTGGTCTCTGTCTCTTTGTCTTCCTATTTGTTTTTCTGTCAGTCCTGCTCCACATTCCCTCTCTCTATTAAATGTTACCCCTCCCTCCTTCCCTCATTTTTTCTTTCTCCTCCTCTCTTTCTACTTAACGATAATTATCTCACTTCCTCTTTCACCATGTTTCCTCCTATCTACTTTTCTTATTTCCGTTTATACACGATTACGAACAAGTTTATTTAATATATATAATATTTCAAGCAACAACGTTCTCTGCGATTAATTAATTAATATGTATGTATGTATGTATGTACGACTGCATGTATGTGTGTATATTTGTGTTTTATGTGTTTATTATATGAATACAAACGTGGTTGTGTGGTGGGAAGTTTGCTTCCCAACAACATGGTTCCGGGTGCAGTTCCATTGCATACCACTTTAGGGAAGTGTCTTCTATTATAGCCCCAAGGCCGACCAAACACTTGTGAGTAAATCTGGTAGACAGAAGCTGTAAGAACTCTGTCATATATATATATATATATATATATATATATATATATATATATAGATATCTAGATAGATAGATAGATAGATAGATAGATAGATGTTCTGTAAATAATGGTTTCAAATTTTGTCACA
>NC_068991.1:41921382-41923429 GCF_001194135.2 Octopus bimaculoides | reverse complement strand
ATATATATATATATATACATGTGTGTGTGTATGTGTGTGTGTATACGTACATATATTAACACCCTACATGCTATTGAGTACTCTTTCTCTCGTTTGTCACTACGCATGCATATTCACACACACACACACACATACACATAAATACATATATGTATTTATACACACATGCACATGCATATATCCATGCATAAATATTAAGCTAGTTTCTCTTCAGCCTTAGCTACATTTAGTCTCACCCTTTTCCCGGAGTGTTATTGCATGCATCACCTTGTTGTGCGTCTTAACAGAGCTGTCGATGCCACTACTAACACTATCACAGTCACCAGTCCCAACAGCAACAGCAGCAGCCACAACAACAGCAACAACACACCACTAACAACAACAATAATCCTGAAGCAAAAACGTATCACCGTGGTCGTTCGACTTGCTAGAAATAGCAGCTAGTTTTCCTTTAAAAAGCATCACGCCATCCGAAGGAAAGAATCCACTAGAAAAAATTGTTAAAGCTACACTTAGAAAGATGTAATAGAAACGACTGAACTGTCTTTGGTCATTAGTCAGAGTTGACATGTGACTAAACTACAACAACCACAACAACAACTATAACAAAATGAAACTAATATGAATTAGTCAACGATCAATCCATTTAAAGATCGCTCGATCTGATAGAAAAATACAGAATTCCCCTGAAATACACACTTCAGTTTAGAAAAAAACCCAAAAAAAACAAGGACACAACTGATTAATAATGTTGATTGTCTGGAAATTAGATGGGATGGTCATGTCCAGAGTACTTTGTTCACATGTCTGTTCTTTTGGGCTTGACCCAGGGCTAAAAGAACAACAACATTTCTATCGTCATTTCCACCGCCAATACCACCGCCACAGTCACTAACACCACCATCAACACCACCACTAACTCTAACACTCCACTAACACTATCTCCAACATCACCGCTAGCACCACTACGAACACTAACACCAACACCACCACAACCACAACAACAACTGTTACAAACACTACCAGCAACACTAAAGTCAACACGACTACCACCGTCGCTAACGCACCACTACCACCACTAACACCACAATCACCACCAATAACACAAACGCCAACACCAACACCAACAGCACTACAACAGCACTACCACGAACACCAGCAGCATCCCTAACGCCAACACCACTAGCACTAACACGAGCGCCACAACTAATATAAACAACAACCCCAACACCACTACTAACACCAGTACTACTAATACCACCGTTGCTAACTCCACCACTTACGCAATCAACAACGTGATCACAATCATCACCACGAATAAAATGACCACCACCACAAACCTCAAAACCACTACTATCACCACCATCACCACCACTACTACTAACAACAACAACAACAATAGTAGCAGGAAGAACAACAATAACAAGCATCATCAGCACCATCATCATCGCTACTACTGCCGTCTCCTCCTCCTCCTCCTCCACCACCACCACCGCTACTACTACCACTACTACTACCACACTCCCAATTCAGCAACAACTAGTTACATGTTGGGTGCTGCATCTGTTTCTGTGAAGACGTGATATCAAGTTTCAGTAACTCCTTGCAAGTTGCTGTTGGCAACGGTTTCAGGGCGGCTGTGTTGGTTTGTAGTACTGCAGGATTTGGTGAATAAGACTTGTTGAGTGGCTACACGGGATTTCGGTACCTGAACATAGCAACATCAGCAGCAGCAGCAGCAACAGTATCAGAATCGCATGCGGCTGTTGCAGAGGTGGTGGTAGCATCGTCGTCGTCGTCGTCGTCGTCGTCATTGTCATCAACAGAAGCACCAGCAATAGCAGCATCGGCAAAGTGATAGTAACGTAGGAAGGAATAAAAGCAACAGCAACAACAACGACAACCTCGGCACTATTGTGATTGCATAAACGGGAGCAAGAACTGTACCATCGTCGTCATTGTCATCAACAGAAGCACCAGCAATAGCAGCATCGGCAAAGTGATAGTAACGTAGGAAGGAATAAAAGCAACAGCAACAACAACGACA
>NC_068991.1:41920101-41921271 GCF_001194135.2 Octopus bimaculoides | reverse complement strand
CACCACCACCACCACCACCATCACCGTCGTCGTTGTCGACATCATCGTCTTAACGAGAAAAACACAAACGGCAATAAAGACGACATCGACTCGTGTTTCAAATCGTTTACAGAGTGACATAGCCAGAGAAAAGAGAGCATAGCGACAATAAGAACACAATGATCACAAAAAAAAAAAAGAAAAAGAAAAAAAAAAGACATGGTAAATATGATAGCAGCATAACTCCGATATTAACACAATGATCACAGTAAGAGCCGCAGTACAACAACCATATATAGGAGAGAATGAAGCCTGTAAGAATAGGATAGTCACAAAAGGATAATCTAGACAGAAGGGTAATCCGTGACTATAGTCACTGATCCACTGATCCCGACACTTCTCACACGATGATGTTACGCTACCTTAATGATATACCAATCTCTGATTCAAAGCATTTGAGCTTTGGTAGGATTCTTTACTTCATACACCTCATTCAATCTGTTGTTGATTTCCAGACACATACCAACACCAAGTAGTTTATGCGACGCGCCAAACTGCGTACCGTGGATACATGTACGCAGCTTGGCGAGTCGCACAAACTGCACGAACAGCCAGGTCCGGTGACTTTGATTGTTCCTCCAATCTCGGCCGACATACGTCCAATTAGGCACTCAGTCAGGCAATGTTCAAGACGCTGGATATCTTCACCAGTCTGAAAATCCCTCACGAAGTGATGATCGTGCTCAGCATAGTTACAAGCTGCCCTTTGACAAGGTCAACTTGCCAGGGGTACGGTGAAGTCATGAGATTACAGCATGGCGGATTGTGAAGAGGAAGCAGAAGAGCTCAACTGAGCCAACAGTGCTTCTTACATTGATGCTGAGTGGAGGAATTTGGGTGGCGTCCATGGTTGTGTAATCAGCTAATGAAAGATTCACTATTACTCAAGCCTGAAGACTCTGTCCCCACGATCCTTTCAGGAATAGTGGGCGGGGTAGCGACAGAGAGTCGGGGAAATCCGTGCAAGCAGTGCAACCGAGAGGCTGGTGATGATGCCACGATGCTGAAGATTGTTTCGATTTCCAGATGTGTTTAGGACTACTTAACATCAATGCACTTCACTGACATTAAATTGGCTGACAAGGGCGGTTTTTTGATGTTAGCAACGCTTTATCCCTTATTTTATCATCC
>NC_068991.1:41911211-41918671 GCF_001194135.2 Octopus bimaculoides | reverse complement strand
TATTGGTTCTAACCCACTCCTTTTCTGTCTTCCGTCTTTTCCATCTATTACAAACCCAGAAACTCCCATTCGTAATTTAATTTTCTTTTATCTGCTACCTGCTACTTGCCCGCCTTTTTACCCGAAGCCCCAAGTTCGGTACTCAGTCACACCATACTGTCTGTTAATTGCTACATCATGACAACGCCCAAATAGTCACTGAAACAGTCCGCCATCGCGACTATACTTTGACAGCGCTTCTGTTCTGTTCCATATCCTCCCTACTACCAACTACCTTCCGTTTTCACCTGCCAACCCATCACTTTACCTCCCCAGCACACTATTCTTTGAAGACTTCCGTCTCTTGCAATTCAACCGCGCTACTTATCACACGTATCACTCATTTTTGCTCTGTTCTTTCTAAACTTATGTCTCCGACGATTCTTTTCATTAAAATTGGTCAAAGCTTTACTTTAAAACTGGAAAGCTTTCTACATATATTTAACTTTAAAATTTCTTGGCGGTTCCCACTTTCATCATCTTCATTTTCTTTGGCGTAGTACTGTTCGATCTTCTTGTGTCCTCATTTGATATTTCTTTACCATGACTAAACCTACATTCCTCAGAGCTGTTCCTTTTTATTTGTTCGCCATGCAACAGAAAGATATGATTTAGTGTAGCCTTTCTTAGATTTTGGTGTCTTAGAATGATAACCAACCAGTAGCTTGAAGTGAAGCATTACCACTAAGTAGGAGAGTCAGACGATTTTGATAGCCTTGCAACGTGTGTAATTTTTCTCCTTCAGAAATGTATATTCGTTTTGGCATTCGTTCTCATCTTCGTCAATAATGTTTTATTTTTTTCATTGGATAAGCAGCTGCAGGTTCTTTGTCGACACTCGCACACTTGTCTATCAACAGTGTGTAATGCAATTTTGAGTGATTAATGAATCACTCAAACCAAACACGACTTCACCACTTATCGCCAAGTTTTCACTTTCAGCATTAGAAAGTTGAATGTTTTATTATTATTTTTGGTCAGATTATCTTAACTTAAAGTTTTCATTTCAATGGCAAGTAATGAATATGAAGAGCTTTGCTGGTCCATATACTCTGAATCAGTCTTTTCAAATTTTCAAATCTGTTGTTTCTCTTGCCAGCTAAAGTTGTTCCACGGTCAGCTCAACACAAATTTGACATTGGTCGCTGAAGCTATAAAGATTGTAAGACATTAAGCCGGCACTTTACTGTTAATAATCAAATCTCCTTCTCCTATCTTTCTTAAGCAGAAATACACCATATTTTATATAAGAATCGAAATTGTAGCTGTCCTGCCTTCTCCAAGGGACATAGCGATATAAATGTGGGAAACTGTTCCAACCAAAAATTGAAATCAGATCATGAAATCAGTAGAGAAGATCTTATCTTTTATTCTACGGTTCACTAACACTCTCAATCTGCTAGCAAGCGACTTTATCCACTACGCTAATACTGCCTTGCAGAATGCATGAAGCCATTCGACTTGTGGGAATACCATAAATCATGGAAAGAGAAGCCGAGGGACAGTCCGAAGGAATTTGTATATTATTGAAGCTTCGTCTCTGGAGTATAGGACTTTAAAAATAAAACAGATGGAGATAACAGTCCGAAAACGAAAGCTGTTCCTTTAATTAGTTGTTTATAGTTCTGTATTTCACCGATAAGGCTACACTGATAATGCATAATGTTTTCATACTGACATCCTCGTCGTTTCTTTGAAGGTGATGTTGTTGTTGTTGTTGCTGCTGTACTTGCTGTTGTTGTTGTTGTTACTGTTGTTGCTGATGTTGTTTAATAAACAAGATCTCAATTGATGAGATTCACAGTCAATCTCATTTATTATAAACACACACATATACACTTGGAAACACACAAGTACACGCAAATATACACACTCATACACTCATATATTCAGGTGCAAAGAAAACAACAACAACAATAATAATAACAACTGTTTCTAATTTAGGTACAAGGCCTGCAATTTTTGAGCGAAGAGGAATATCGACCCCAAGACTTGACTGTTGCTTTATTTTATTGATCCTGAAAGATTGAAAAGGTAAAGTTGAACTCTTTGGGATATGGACTCAAAATGTAAAGAGCCAAACAGATACACCACAAGGTATTTTCTTTTCGTTTCTTTTTCTTTTATTACTGATACCGTAGCGATTTTGTTACATCACCAACCACACTTAATTATGATTGCTCCTAAATTAGGCACAAGGAACGAAATTCAAGTCGGAACAGAATATAGTGAATTATATGGACTGGTACTTTATTTTATCAACTCCAGAAAGCAAAATTGACCCCAGCTTGATTTGAATCCAAAAAATAAAGTGACAGAACAAATGTTCCATAGCATTTTCCCTGACATTCTACGATTTTGCTAATCCGTCACCCTTATATGAAAATTGTTTCCAATATAAACACAAGTTCCAAAATTTTAAGGGAAAGATTAGTCCATAAAATCTACCCCAGTATTTAATTGATAGCTTATTTTATTGATCCAAAAGGATGAAAGGCAAAGCTGACATTGGTGAGATTTGAACTATAACAAATACTACAAGATATTTTGTCCGACAAGGCTCCAAGATGTTGGGGACATCATTAGAATGAAACACAACCACACATTAGGGTTTTGCACTAGTTAAAAGGTGAAATCAGTAAAAACAATAAAGCTCAGTGAAAAGGGGTCCTCAATAGAAAGGAATCCACCTAAGGTATATTGGAGGGAAACCCAAAGGAAAGTCCTTAATTGCTCTCCATATCAAAGCCGTCAAAGGTACCTTCACCTAGGTTATTTTGCTTCCTATTTATACAGTTGTATGATCAGAGTAGAGCCATTTCGTCAGTCTTGCTGCTCTCACGTAGCTTTTGTAAAACATATTGGAGGTCAGCGCCTATATCAAGTGATACCTGAAAAAGTTGATAAATGTTCAATCAGAGAATAAAAGCAGCTCTGTCTTTAACCTTTTTAATCACTTCTAGAAAGCAACTTTCTTCGACATAGCTCCAGGCAGAAGATAAGTAACCGCTCCTCGCCACCGAAGGAATACGACAGGCTGATCTTCCTAATAGACCCAACTAGAAACCAGATCTGTCCTACATGTGATTGCAGCTGTTCGCATCGCATTATCCAGTTGGTAAAGTGCATTAAAAATATTCTAGATGCCAAACATCTAATCGTAGTTTGTGTTTGACCCAAGATTGCAACCTTATCAAGGCGACGAGTCGCGGAAAGGTGTGTCATACTATAGACACTTTCATTTGTTCACCGTCGTTGTTGTAGTCGTCCACGCATCTTTTAGGCGTCTCAGTCTCAGCATGCACCTAAGCATCATTAACAACGGCATTCCAAGACCCTTTACTAAATATCCATCTGCTGGTAGCATCAGATAGATTGCCTGACTAGTGCAACCTGCCTCTTTCCGCCAGAAGTGAAAGTATATGCTCTTCACTTTGGTCACGTGTCTTCCTGGATAGTTAGATGGTATTGCACAACCGCGGTAATGTAAGCATTAGCTACTTACGCTTAACCTTTTAGAAACAGTTTCCTCTGAACTATTTTTGAGTGAGATTGGCCACCTGCTCGTGACCTCTTCACGTTTTTTCCCACCTAGTAATCCGGCACAAACCTAAGCACCTCAACATGTTCAATTCAACGATAGAAGCCATTGATGGCTATCTTGATTTTCCTTTCTGGGTATCCAGTTGCAATCCCACCAATCTGATTAGACTTGTAACAAGCATTCACTACGGTCCATCAGAGATTGAATTTTGATTCTATTGCCACACGATGGGACTCGACCACTCGGGCTCATCGGGCGATTTTCTCGTTCTCGTCTTTCAGTGGATAAACCCTAACATCAACAATGCGTCCTTCGTATTTTGTATAAAAGGCATGGTCCCGGTCGATTCTCTTCAGTTTTCTTCAATTTTTGTCATATATGATTTTTCTTCTATTAAACATTTTACTACATCATTCTCTATTCTGTCGTTCTCTATCGCTTCTTCTTTGCTAAAGGTAACAAATTCTCTTCTGATTTTTTCTTAGATGAAACTTATCACCTTTAATGATGAGCTGCCTCAGTTTCGCTTAACTGGTTCCTTAATCTGGTCCCTGAAATCTATTTACTGATCGCGAATTTAGCCATGTAGCCATGTAGCTAGCTGCTCGAAACTATGGACAATTTACACTGTCATGCCGGCGAACGAAATCTTTAAGTAACACCTGAATGACTGCTGCGATTGATTCATAACCCCATTGATGCATTGGGAAAAGCAGATTTGCGAGGCTTTAATATTGTCTTTTCCTATCGATAGTCCTATAATCATTGCGTACATCCAAAATGCTATTGGAATCACTCACTCACCCCAATGAGTGAGTGTTCAAAGGAAAATCTTTGGATCTCTAAAAGCATCCAGCCGTTCAACTCGTTTTGGGACGTGCTCGGCTCATAATAAGAAAGTATCACCGTCTCCTTCCCAGCTGTTCCTGTCCAGGGTCACTGTCTTAATATCAAGGTTACGGAAAAATCGTACTTAGTACTAAATTTAAGCCTTTCTGAAAATAAACAGCCACCACGTCACATGGTCTGAGTCGATCGTAGGAGGCATAAACTTCATGTTCTGCCAGAAAGGGAACAATGCAAAAGGCGTTCCGTGCAGTTACTTAGGCCTTTTAGTATAGCCTTTTGTAGTGCTTCTATCTCGAAGTGAGAAAAAGGTTGCCTGTTCAACATGAGATTCATCAATAATAACACAGTTCTAGTGGTGTAAACCTCGAAAAATATATTAGGGTAGGTTGTGCTCGTGAGCAGTAGATAGCAGGCAACCTAGTAGGACAACTTTGTAAATCAAATGAAGCACAGAATCAGAAATACTTGTGTGAGATCTGGTGTAATTTAACTTCCCCGTAAAGAGAGTGAGTAGAGTCTCTCTGAATCTTGGTTGGTAATCCATCTAGCGACGGTGTCATTAAAAGACACTACCTAAACAACATGTGTGAGTGAAATGTCGGAGAAGCAATATAATAGATAATGGCATAAATGGAATTGGAACTAATGATGAAGGTGTTTTACTGAGAAGCAGGATGGGCTGTGACTGCTGGCATTCAAGAATTGAAGAAAAAGAACAAAAAAATAAATGTAATTGTTACGGAATGCTATTATATAGCAAAACTTTAGATGAAACTGGAATGCCAATAAGAGGATATAGAAAAAGGATGTACGGAGAATGACAACAACGAGGAATATTTGAAACAACAGAGCAACGATTATGCGACCAGCGCAGAATGGAAAGAAGGAAAGGAAGGTTAACAGATTTAGAACGGAAAATAATCCAGAGAAGAATATACGAAGACGAGGACAATGCAGAAGAACGTAACACTGGTTTCAAATTTTGGCACAAGGCCAACAATTTGGGGGAGGGGCTAAATCGAGTAAATCTACCCCAGTGCTCAACTGTTACTTCTTTTATCAAGCCCGAAAGGATGGAAGGCAAAGTTAACATCGTCAGAATTTGAACTCAGAAAAATCTAACAGTACAGACAAAACAGACTTTTCAAAGTTGACTGAAAAAGATTTTATCGGGAAGTAAATGGAGAAATAGACAAAAACACAGGTAAGTCAAATGTGGAAGAAGGCTAAAGACTCTAGAACAAGATATGGGGAAAAAAGGAACATACAATCCTAATGCAGTGTGGCTACGCAACAGGAAAAAACAAATAATGTAAATCCTCAGCAAGATGACATTAAGATAAGCAAAGAGGATGTTTAACGGGTAAGTTGAAAGATAAGCAACCGAAAAATGGTAGGCTTAGACGGAATTCAAGGTTATTGGGTGAAGAAATTTACAGAATGCTATGCAAGAATAGCGAAACAATTAAGTACATCACTTGATGATCACACATAATTCCCAGGCTGGTTGACCAGAACAGTATTGCGTCAGAAAGAAGTAGTGGTGGGGATGCTGTTCACAACTTCAGGCCAATATCCCGTATGCTCATCATGTAGAAGCTGTTAAGCGAAATACTGGCAGATACATTGTGCGTCCAAGGGCCAGAATAACATCTTACCGGAAGTGCAAAAAAGTGCAAAAAAACCAAAGCCATCCCCATTAGAAGAGGAATATTCCAGGGAGACACGCTCTCTCCACTCCTTTTCTGCTTGGTACTGACACCTTTATCTGACATGCTAAACAGAACTGGATGCGGATACAACTGTTACGGCAAAACAATCAGCCACCTCTTATATATGGATCACCTAAAACTGTACGCTATAAATGATAAACAGCTGGAAACATTGCTACAGACAGTACATGGATTTACCAAAGAAATAAATATGAAATCTGGCTTAGAAAAAAGTGCCAAAGAAACCTTGAAAAGAGGAAACCTAATTAAGAGTAGCAACAGCACACTAGATAAAGCAAATGAAATAAAATAATTAGACCAAAGTCAGACATACATCAATGATGGGAATCAATGAACTAAATAAAACACACAAATGGAAGAGAAAATTTTAAAAAAGAATACTATAGACGAGTTAGATTAATACTGAAAACAGAGCTCAATGCGAAAAACAAGATAATAGGTATCAACACTTTAGCCGTCCCAGTTATAAGTTACAGCTACAATATCCTTAGCTGGACACTAAATGAACTAATCAAAATAGACAGGGAAACAAGAAAAATAATGACAGGATCTAGGATGCACCACCCAAAATATAACATAGAAAGGTTATATATACAACGTATAGAAGGTGGTAGAGACCTTATACAGCTAGAAAACTATTACAAAATAACCACCATAGGACTACAAAAATACCTACTTCAGAAGCAAAGAAAACTAATACAAGTAGCCACAAAACACAAACAAAACAAAAACAGTTTTCAGTCTTTAAGGAAGCTGACAAATACAAACAAGAAGTCATACTACCAAACAACTATGAAGAAGAAAAAAGAAGAAACAACAAAAGCTGTAAAACAAATGAAATCCAAACTAAAACTAGAACAGCAACGGATCATGAAAAACGATGGCAAGAAAAGCCCCTTCATGGAAAATACTGGGCTAAACTAAACGCAAAAGAAATAGACAAAGCAAAATCCCAGCAATGGCTGAGAAGCTCAGGACTCAAAGCAGAGACTGAAGGATATTTAATTGCAGCACAAGACCAAAAGATCCTGTTATAGGGACTGTTAGATTTGATTTTCGTCTGACGTCTCGTGTGTCAATGTGGTTCGTCTGAGTTCATTGTTTCATTGTTGTTGTTTTGAATGACTGGGGTAGTAAAATGTCATTGATATATATGGCGGACATGACTTTTGTTTATTAGCATCGAACTTTGGGTGAGTGCGTTCTTTGTATGTAATTGAATAATAAATGTAATAATTAAATTGTACAACTCATTGTCTTTTCTCTGCGAGTCTCCCGAGAGGAATACAACAGAT
>NC_068991.1:41906375-41907344 GCF_001194135.2 Octopus bimaculoides | reverse complement strand
TTATAGGGACTGTTAGATTTGATTTTCGTCTGACGTCTCGTGTGTCAATGTGGTTCGTCTGAGTTCATTGTTTCATTGTTGTTGTTTTGAATGACTGGGGTAGTAAAATGTCATTGATATATATGGCGGACATGACTTTTGTTTATTAGCATCGAACTTTGGGTGAGTGCGTTCTTTGTATGTAATTGAATAATAAATGTAATAATTAAATTGTACAACTCATTGTCTTTTCTCTGCGAGTCTCCCGAGAGGAATACAACAGATCCCTACCAGAAATTACTAAAAACATATAATGAAAAGAAAGATAACAAGTAACTGCAGAATATGCGAAGATGGACAAGAAACAATAAATCATATTGTCTCTGGCTGCCCAGTCCTGGCTAAGAAGGAATATATTCACAGACACGACAGAGTTGGAACCTACATACACTGGAAGCTATGCCAACACTATGAAATAATAACAGAAAAAAGATGGTATAGGCACATGCCAGAAAAGGTCACAGAAAATGAGAAAGCCACAATACTATGGGACATGCCAATACACACAGATGGAGAAATTAAGGCCAATAGGCCAGATATAGTTGTCAAAGATCATGAAGAAGAAAAATGCTTTCTAACTGATGTATCGATACCAACAGATGACAGCGTTTCTCTAAGAGAAATGGAGAAGCTTTCAGAATACAAAGACCTGGAAATAGAGGTAACTCGAATGTGGAGTCTAAAAACGGAAACAATTTCTATCATAGTGGGCGCATTAGGTATGATAAAAAAAATATTCAGACAAATACATAACAAAAACACCAGGACTTACAAATATATATAACATACAGAAAATTGCACTACTGGGCACTGAACACATCCTACGCAAAACACTTTCAATACAGTAACCATAAGAGTATCACAGCAAACCCAAGGCACACAGAGCTGCGCTCGGTAGTGAAGTGAAAGTACGTTATAAAAATAAAACTA
>NC_068991.1:41904511-41905667 GCF_001194135.2 Octopus bimaculoides | reverse complement strand
TGGTCTCTCACTCAATAATAATGATAACAATAATAATAATAATAATAATAATAATAATAATAATAATAATAATAATAATAATAATAATCCTTTCTGCTATAGGCACAAGGCCTGAAATTTTGGGGGAGGGGACTAGTCGATTACGTCGACCCCAGTACTCAACTAATACTTATTTTATCGACCCTTAAAGAATGAGAGGCAAAGTCGGCCCCGGCATAATAATAATAATAATAATAATAATAATAATAATAATAATAATAATAATAATAATAATAATTTGTCCGAAGCTCAAACGATTCTATTAAAAGAAGGAAAAGAAGCGAAAGCAAAAGAGTAATAATTAGAGACTTCTTGATAAACAATAACTACTACTACTGTTACTGCTGCTGCTACTACTACTACAGCTGCTGCTGCTGCTTCTACTACTACTACTACTACTACTACTACTACTACTACTACTACTACTACTACTACTACACGGGGCATACGAAAGCAAGAAGAAAATAACATCATTTATCAAAACGCTTCTATCAACAAGGAGAGGAGAAAGTACAAGAAAGTATATGACTAAAATTGGTTTGTCGTTACTGCAAGCTCACTGCACACTCTCAGTCTTATAAGCAAATTCTAATTAAGTGACTGACTTATCAGAACAGACTGTACTGACTCCTCTTCATTTTATAAGCAACAATTTCAAGGTGGGCCGTTATATATATCGCCTCCCTAAATTCATTGCATTTTCTGAAAACTCATACAAGTTTCTAATCGTACGCCCACACACATGCATATTTATGTGCGTATATATAAGTATACGTCTGTGTGTGTGTATAGCAATATATAAGTAAACGGCTGTGTGTGTATAGTAATACACACACACACACATAAACACATACGAGAGGGTGCTGGAAAGTTCCTGGCTTTAGCTGAAAGAAAATGCAGGAGGATCAGTTAATTATGATTTTATTTAATATATTCCCCTCTCAGTTTCACACACTTAGTGCAGCGACCCATCACTTTTTCAAAGCTCTGTAAAAGAACTCGCAAAGTTGGGCCTAGAAAGAGGCCTCTAACGATACCCTTAAAGCGAGGAATTTTCAGCACCCCCTCGTATATATGCATATAAAGAAACATGCATATATATATATATATATATATA
>NC_068991.1:41899920-41904274 GCF_001194135.2 Octopus bimaculoides | reverse complement strand
TAGAGAGAGAGAGAGAGAGAGAGAGAGAGAGCATGTTTCTTTTTTTATTACTCGAAATGTTCTTATATAAAAAGAGCTAGTTTCTGATAAAGAAGTAAAGCGTCACACCATTGAAGCTTGGAGAAGAAAAATCGTGTGTTACATGTTGAACTTTAAAAAGTCTTGCATATTTTTATTGCTCCACTTATTCTGTCTGAAGAGCCTAGTTTCTCGAGACATAAGCAGTGTACATAAACTGCAAGCGTAGAAGTAGTTGTCAATAAATATTTTCCTTCTCACTGATTTTTTGAAGGAAAAATATCACAACTTTTATTCTTCCCTGAAGAATATAAAGAAAAGGTGACTTCAATGGTTGAATTGGGTATGTATGTATGTATGTATGTATGTATGTATGTATGTGTGTGTGTCACTTTTGCATTTAATCATTTAAATTCTTCCTTTGAAGAAGGAGCTGGTTTCTAAGAAAGATACAAAGCTCCATCTTTGGAATGTATACAACGGAAACAATGTCACCTTTTAAACCTGAGAAAAGTCATACGTATGTTATTCGTGTACTTTATTTTATTTCAGTCATTACGACTAAAGCCATGCTGGAGCACCGCCTGTTTATAATATTTTCTATCTTTTCTGTCACTAATGTTCATCCCCCACCCAAAAAAAGAAGTAAAAAAAAGAATAAAAGCCACAAAGTTCTGTGTTTCTGAGGGGTGTAAGTATAACTGAATCCAATTGTTGAAGTTAAACTGTAACTTTGAATATTGGAAAAACTTTGGTCAGGTGTTTTATCATAACTGTTGCGCAACCCTAGAATTCTAATTATAATAAGCATCGTTGTACTAATTGTTGTTGTCATTGTTATTGTTTTTCGCTTTGTTGTTATTTTTTAGTCTCCAGTCTGATCAAGCGACCTATTAGCAATCACTTCGCCTTTTTTCCTGGCATTGTAATATCCATGATTACATTATCCGAATGGCCGTTCCTTTCTTGCTTTTGCATTTTGAAACAACAAAATATGATTTGATGGTGATTTGGTTGCAACTGCTAACAGGTAGTTCCCTACATTAAAATTCCCTCGATTTCTTAGGTATACGACGACAGGCATATAGAAGAGAATATGACTGTGGGAAGGCGATTCTTTTCTCAGAAACGTTTAAAATTTGAATTTTAAAACGGGTTCAAGTAAAATAAATAAGCTTCGACTAGGAATGGAAACTTAGTCACGAATTAAGCTCATCGCCAGCTAAATTCTTGTACCACGATACGTGCTTTTATAAGCTTCTAAATTACCACTGAGAGATATGCAACCACTCGTCACCCGTTTATGTAGTGTGTATTGATCGGAAACCACATTCGATTTGGTTCTTTGGAATCCTTAGCAACAGAAACAGCGAACATTTCCTGAATAAACAAATAGCTAACCGAATCAGACACTGTATCCTGGCAACGGCCGATCTTATCAATCATAGCAGCTGAATGAAATCGAGAAAATCGAAGTGAGTAACGAATTAAGTAGACAGTAGGACCTTTACATGTCAGTTCTACGACAAATATCAAGAGAGAGAGAGAGAGAGAGAGAGAGTGATTTTTGACAAATGATATAATGCAAATAATAAACTATTTAAGCATCTTATATATAAACACAGCTTGTAAAAAACAAATGTTGGAGCCACAAGTAATTTATGTTTGTGTTGGATTCTGGTCGGTCTTTGTAGACTTGCAAATTATTTGATGACAGCGCCAAAGGTAATTAGATATTTTTCAGCAATGAAAGACTGCGTTGTAATTCAATATGAAATGATAAAGTAACACAGTAAAGGTTAGTCAGGTTACATTGAGTTAAGTAAGCCAGAATGGAGTCATCTGACTTCCTTGTGTTACGTAATCTAGCATGGAACGGTTTCGCTTTCCTGGGTTGCACAATCCTGACCAGAAGGATATCAGCTAACTTGTGTACAATCAAGTACGAAGAAATTTAAGCACGACTAATATGAAATCAAACTCATACACTGTGTTATCTAATATTGCATGGAGTTATCCAGTGCATTTGTTCCATGAGTTCAAATAATATGGAAGTCCACTTTGCTTTCCATCCCTCGGGGTCTATAAAATAAAGTATCAGTCAACTATTGAATCCGATGTAATCTACTAAATTCCTCCTCTCGAAATAGCTGACCTTGTACCTAAATTAGGAACCACTATTTTGATCTTGATTTAGGTACTGTCGAAAATGTCGTAGTTGGAATCTCGAGTCATTGATCAAGTCAATAATTGTACTTTTCATGCTGTTAAGTTCAGAAATTTTTCAACAACGAAACTAAGATAAAGAAACATTCTATATTTTCGCTAAAATGAAAACAACCATAAAAACACGAGAATGCTGGCACCAAAATACTATTTCAAGTTGAAGAGAGGATTGTTGAAAATTGTCCAAAATAAGGTTTGTTAAATAGCATTGGAAAGATACGTCATTGATAGTTCTTTATATGGGTGTAGAATAGCTGTAAAATACGTAGTCAAAGAAAGTATGAAAGACAAGGAAAGGAAGAAGGAAGAAATGATAGATAGATAGATAGATAGATAGATAGATAGATAGATAGATAGATAGATAGATAGATAGATAGAAAAAGAGAGAGAATTTGCTGGGGGAAACGATCATTGCATTTGAAGACTAACTAGTCAAGATTCTTCAAAATGTTATGCGGATATACTCACTTATTAAGAAAAAAAGAAACATAGACACAAACAAAAATACGATTTATTTTGATTTTAAGAAAGAAGATAAAGTAAAAGTAAACATTCTCATAGCTAAGTTTATTTTTACATTTGATATAGCAGAACTCAAGTGGTTATTTTAAACTTAGCAGAGGGTAAGAAGATTGGCTTTTGCTGAGTAAAAGAAGCACAATATCCTCCAAAAATTATATTCTCGTTATGCAGATTCTTATGCATTGCAGTAAAATCATTTTGGACTTATGAAATATGGTGCAATAGATCTTTAAGCACTCAGGTTTGTCTGTTCGTCTCGAAATTTGTACACAGACCCCAAATTCTGGCATAATGCGTGAAGTAAAAGAAATCTCAGGTTCGAGGTCTCTCTGAGGTAAAAGAAATGAGGATTAAAAAAAGTGAGAGTGAAAGACAGTTAGTTATAACGGAGTATTAAACTCTTCCTTTCTTTCTGTCTTACGCCATCTCTATCTCACCCCCAACAAACACACACTTTCTTATTTTGCTATTTTCGGTGATGCTATACTGACAGTATACACTGGAACACTATAGTTATTAATATTCCTCATTTAGACATCTGAAGTTCGAAAAGTTAGTATACATTTTCAAATTCCATGATGAAAGTTAGAGCAATTTATTCTTTAACTGTTTCACATTCAAATTTGTTTATATTTATAAAATATTAAGGTATTAAGCTTAAGAATCTATTTACTAATTTTTATAATATTCGTAGCCACTTTAACGTGGCTGTCCGTTCGAACCGACTCTACTGCGATTTTTTAACCCTAAGAGGACATCTCCTCTAGCTGGTTAACGATGCACAGCTGCATCCGATAAACTGCGAGCGAACCCGTCGCTAGAAGGTGGTAGGGGTTCGCTCCATTGCTCGCACCTTATCGGATGCAGTTGCGTATCGTTAACCAGATAGAAGAGATGTCCTGTTGGAGTTAAAAAATAACAGTAGAGTCTATTCGAACGGACAGCCATGTTAAAGTGGCTACGAATATTACTGCGTTGATATCTTAAGGATATTTTAGGACATGAATTTTTTCCCCAAAAATTTCAGCAAAGTGGCCAGCATATTAAAATACCTTTAATTGTATATATGTATATATATATATCCTCTCTCCACCACACCTCGTTGATCACACGTGACCTGTGGTCAGTTCTTCCTTTCTCCATTCGGCCAGCATAAAGGCAACACGAACTGCTATTTCTCTCTGCTCAAGTTCGTCACATCACAGAGTTCAGTATCTCATCTCGTTCGGCCTAACGGCCCTCAACGTTTGTTTTCCCCTGTGTTGGTTTCTGTTTGCTACTTTGGAGCCCTCTGCATAGCAGGCTTCACTTAATCTGCTTCGCGGGAAGAGCTATTCTAAGAGCGCGTTCTGCCTCATTTTCGAAACGCCTAGTTTAGAATAGAGGCAGCTGATGAAGGAAAAGTTCCATATGTGGCTTGTCTGTTTTCCTATGTGTTCATTCTGTTGTCCGTAAAAAAAGTTCGTTTTTTGTGCTTTGTTTATGTTCCCTTCCTTTTTTGCCCACGTTTTTTTGACGTTCTGTACCCGGATATGCATCTATATATATACATGTAGATGTAGGTATGTATATATATGTATGCATATAT
>NC_068991.1:41894949-41898117 GCF_001194135.2 Octopus bimaculoides | reverse complement strand
AACAAACGATTCTGAAACAATTCTATCGGTGATAGGGTTAGGGTAAAACAGCAAATTTAAAATGAAAAAAGCAAATAAAACGAAGCTATGGCTTAATCAGCCAAAGGAGTAAATATAAACAACTGAATACTTGTCAGTGATTGGTTGAAATTATCGAAATAAGACAATTTTTTACATGAAATAAATTCGAATACAAAAATATTTTTCTGTTCTATAACACAAAATAGATAAGTATACGAAGTTTGAAAGTCTTTCGGTACCAAAAACACTACGTAAAACATTAATGAAAAATGTGGCCCCCGTTTTAAAAAAGATCCCATTTGGCTAAATATATGTTGAAGCCCTGCTGTCATAAATTTACGACTTAGTCTGTAATACCCCAATTTCACTGTGATATAGAAGAGATAAAACGGAATGGAGTATCAATGCCTAAAGTTGCAAATGTATGCTCAAAGAAATTTCGTTACTAATTACTATGTACTTTTGGGAACGAGATGTGTGTGTGTGTGTGTGTGTGTGTGTGTGTGTGTGTGTGTGTGTGTGTGTGTGTGTGTGTGTGTGTGTGTGTGTGTGTGTGTGTGTGTGTGTGTGTGTGGTTGTGTGTGCGCGCACACAGGCTTTAAACAGCTAAAAGTACTTACACTACGATGCAACTGTGTTAGACCACATAAATCTCTTTCCAAGCTACAAGAAAATAGAAAAGATGTACAGTTAATGTAATTACTATTAGTATATTGCTTGCCTGTCTACATTAATGCCAAGTCAGCACCGATTTTTCTTAATGAAGCAATATTTTAATTTGTTCTTGGAGTATTTTTTATATATTTTTTTCATTTTTTGGCTTTTTCATGGCAAGATTCGAGCGGAGCACTGCCAACTAATGAAATCTTCACTGATTATTCATTTCTCCTGCTTTCTGCTGCAGAGCTATGCGTGCCTCTCTTGATATCTGTTTGCATATTCTGCTTCGGTGAGTTAAATGCCTTTTCCAGAGACTCAGCTCAACACCAGTGATACGATACTACACCCCTTAGTGACTCAGTCAATTGTAATTCTACTCAAAATTTACGGAAACTAATATTATTCTTTTACTTGTTTCAGTCATTTGTCTACGGCCTTGCTGGAGCCTTAAAGGGTTTTAGTCGAAGAAATCGACCCCAGGACTTATTCTTTGTAAGCCTAGTACTTATTCTATCAGTCTCATCTTTGTTCAGGTTCTGAGTTCAAATGCTGTCGGGATCGACTTTGCCTTTCATCCTTTCAGAATCGATAAAATAAGTACCAGTTGAACGCTGGGGTCGAAGGAAACGAAATTGCTGGCCTTGTGCCAAAATTTGAAACATATTATGATAATCTTTAACGCGGTGAGCTGGCAGAATCGTTAGTAGGCTTGGCAAAATGCTTTGTAGTATTTCGTTTGTCTATACGTTTTGTGTTCAAATTCAGCCGAGGCCGACCTTGCCTCTCATCCTTTCGGAGTCGATAAAATAAGTATCAGTTGAGTAGTGGAGTCGATGTAATCGACTTACTCCCCACCCCACCCCCTGAACTTACTGATCTTGTGCCATAATTTGAAATTAATATTATGATAATTTCTAACAGGGTTTCAGATCATTAAGTATAAGCCGCCTAACATCTTATAGTAATTCTCTCATCATTAATTGTATCAAACATCGTTAAAATGTCCGCCAATTACTATATAAAATAAAACAAATCATAAATAAAACGAATCATAAATGTTTCTTCTTGTTCGAGTCAAACTACAAACGCCTTTGATATCGATAAAATAAGTACAGTAATATACTGGAGTTGGTTAAATCATATATCACCGCCCTCCCATAAAATTTGCACTTGCAATTAATAAAAACAAATTTATTTTACTTGTTCTATTGCCAGATTTCACAGAAATGGTTGCAATAAAGTACTAAATACCTTCAACTACTGAATGTTATATTTTTAGTTCCGCAATTCAATTCCACCAGGGTGGATTTTGACTTTGAATCCATCCGATATGAAATTCATAAATATTAATAATACACTGTTTCGATTTCACTAAATTATGTGCCGAGTTATAGGGGATCAACATTAACAGCTGCGACACGAAATCGATGACGGTAGTCGATCTAGTTGGGCACCTACCTTAACACATCGGGACATTTAGTTTTCCGTCCTTTCGGATTCAAATTTTGATTGCTTTTTGCTTTTCCTACCTCAAAGGTCAATAAATCAAGCATTTGTCACTGATACCGATTATATCGATTAAACTTTACCCTACTCCAAAAAAACAAAACTTTAGTCATGTGTCTACTGAAAATAGTCTAGTAAATAAGGAAGTCCAATTGTTTTTCCATTACGAGAAATAAACAAACACGAGTTATTTCACAATGTTGCTACAGTGAATGCAATTATTATTTCATATTCCAATTCCGTTGTTGTTGTTGCTGCTGCTGCTGTTGTTGTTGTTGTTTTGCTTTGTTTCTATTTCTGTTGTTTGCTTATTCTCTACCCAGAATAACAAATAACATATATTTTATTAGTTGTGTGCTACCCAGAATAGATATTTAGCAGCTCAGAGAGAGAAAAAAATGTTATGCGTAGCCAAACATAGAACCCAGTAGCATTTAACTGGTTTACGGCCCACGTCAGAATAACCACCAAGATTCTTGGGACACTAAAGTAATTAATCACATTTTATATCCGCCTTTTCTTTTTCAAGCATTCACACACGCATAAATATGTGTTTATTCACACACGCATAAATAAACACGTGTGTACATATATATATGTGAGTAGTATCCTGTTTGTATATACATTATGTGTACACAAAACAAATCAAGTTGAAATACCGTACCTGGCGATTTACTGGTGCCCTAAGTGAAGGTCTGCGGTTTTAATTCACAAATCTTCTTGAGAAATTTTCTCCGAGACAAAATATTTGAGCAAGAGCTGTTCCACATTTGTATACGAATTCTAAATATAATACACAGGGGTAGTTTAGTCTAAAGGTTTTTCAAGTGGGTCTAATTCTAGCGTGACTCGGCTTTCGTTCAAATAGCTGTTCTATTTACCAATTTCTTCCTGAGACAAATTATTACCACTAATGCAGTAGGAACATGATAAATGTTAGACACACAGTGTGTATATGTGTGTATGTATATATATATATAT
>NC_068991.1:41889960-41893591 GCF_001194135.2 Octopus bimaculoides | reverse complement strand
TGCATCAGTAGAGTTCCTTCCACGTAAGATATGCCTTCTTTGATTTCTTCAAAGGTATCTTCCACTCCGATGTTATGGTAAACACCGGTTTTCCCCTTGTTTATGCAACATATAGATTATCTCATCTTTGTGTATATATGTAAGTACGTATACAAATGCGGAAAAGAGAGTGTGTGAGTGTGTGCGTGTGCGCGCGTGCGTCTGTGGAGGCACCTTGCTTACTGGTGAACTTACGGTGAAAAGGTTGTGGGTTCGGTTCCTAGACGGGTGGCGTAATGTGTCCTTGAACAAGGCACATCTTTCGGTCCGCTCTGCTAAAAATGAGTACCAATCTAGTGCTGATGTTGCCCTCTCTTTCCTTCCAGCAGTCACATCCCCATGTTCCACTTAGTCAAAGGGTGGGAGAGGTCCGATAGGGTGTCTACGTCTACTTACGACTACACAGGGACCTAAAACATTTAACGATAGTGTGGTACATGCAACCAAATCATACTCTCTTGGAAATGACGGCCAAGCCAGGCAATGTGTGTGCGCGTGTGTGTATGTGTGTGTGCGTGTGCGTGTGTGTGTATGTTCATGTGTGTCAATGCACGTGCAGGAGTCTGTGTTTATGTCTTTATACATATTTAGAGAAATAGAAAGAGAGAGAGGGGGAAGAAGGATGGAGAGAGGAGATAGATAGATAGATAGATAGATAGATAGATAGATAGTTCAATGTGCCCTTTACTGATTTAAGACACTTGGATGTGATTTGAGGAGAATTTGGCTGCTATTTCTCTCACGTCAAGCGACTGTCCATATATCTTCTTGGATTATATATGCACTGTTAACAATCCATATAGTGTGTTTCACTTGTTGGTGGGTACAGTCACATGCATATACTATGACAGACACATACACATACTTACATTCACGCACACCTCAGGCCTGTCTCTGTCTCTCTCTTTGTCTGTGTCTGTCTTTAGATGTGTGTGTCAGTCGTAACAAAAATGTATGTATACTGACAGACACATACACCGTCACACGCATATACTGCTCAGTCATCGACCTAACGTACATAACGAATGCGCAAACACACACACACTGACAGACACATACACACTCATATAAAAAATGTGACGTCGTCGTATAAGATATCGTTTACGATAGTTGACTTAGAGAAAGATTATAATGTTACATTTTTATAATGCAAATGTGTAAATGAAAATAAAGTTTTATTTGGTAGCCGAAAGATTACTGATTCTTTTGATACCACATACGTCAAAATCGACAACTCAGTTTTCGAATCCATAAGGAACATACCTACACATGCTCCCCCCATACACCCCCACACGTTACCCCCACGCTCCCCCACACGCTCCCCCCACACTTTTGTATATTAAGATTAAGTATAGAGTTCGATGCCTTTAGGTAAGAAATTTATCAATCACTTCAGCTCTCGTTTTGAACGAATGTGCTAGTCTCCATAATTAAGAAAATTGCCTTCATAATATAGTATAATATAAGCAGCTGTTTACTACTTTCGACTGAAACTCTGCTTGAAGCTTATAAAGGGCCCCAGTAACCATGCGATGCTAAGTTTCGTCTCCAAAATTTAGTCCGACGACCGGTGGCTGATGGAGAAAATGTGTACCCTCGCAAAGCTTTTACAGACATTGTATTACACAAATAATTCTCACTGCAGATAATATTCTTTTAGCACAGTCGTTATAGTATCACTATACCGTCTTCAATAATGAGGAGATTATATCGACTCCAGTGTTTGACTGCTACTTATTTCATTGATCTCGAAAAAAATGAACGATAAAAAGATTATGTGCGTGCGCGCGTGCACACTTACGACTGGCTTCCACCAGTTTTCGTCAATTAAATTCACTCACAATGCATTGGTCAGCCCGAGTTTATAGTGGCAAGGTACAATGCGGTGGGACTGAACTTGAAGCACATGTCTGCGAAGCAAACTTCTTAATCACACAGCCATGCCTGCGCCTATATATACGATTTCGTGATCCTTCTTAGTCAGACATAAGCAGTAATGAATATCAGTTAATCCTATTGATTTTTAGAAGACTGGAAAATGGCCGTTGTAATCTGCGTCTTTCCATGGAGTAAAAGCAGGAAAAAAAAAGAAGTAAATAAAACCACTGTAATGGGTGAAAATCAAAAGGTCTTCTGAAAAAAATAATAATAAAAGCATTGCTAGTTGCTTATGACCTACGCCATAACATTCGTTGGCATCAATGTTAAATATAGATGTTGTAGTTACTGATTTTACTCAGATCAGCTTATATTGTAGAGTAAACCTACAACATCTGCTAGCTGTGGAAAACTAGTAAGTCTTACGGCGATTGGAATAAATTAGTTAACATGATAATGAATAAATAAAAGAATAAACGAAAGAATGGATAAATAAATAAATTAATCAATTAATTAAAGAATGGATGAATGAATGAGTTAATTGTATGAATGAATGAACGAATGAAAGAAAGAATAAGAATGAATTAATTTGATAGTATTTTACACCCTCCTGCAAAAATATTTTCATCTCTGCCTTTTGCCCAAATCGCGCTTCGAACCATAAATTCAATTCCTCTAAGTTTGTTTCTTGCAAGCAATCCAACTCAACCTTGCTTCAGTTTTCTTATATTGTACATACATTCGCCTTGAATTGGAAAATTATCAAAATTTGCTTTTGACAGACCATATCATGGACAACTAAAACTCAGCTTCCTTGTTCAGATCTCTTTTGCACAGCTGAACCATTTGGTCTTGTTAGACATTTGAAATCATTGGCTTCTTTCTTGCAACTTTCCCTTCAGATCCCAAATCTTTCAATGCTGTTCTTATACGATATGGTGACATGTCCATTGAATTTGCAACGTCAATCTCCTGCCAGTCGATATTAATAACTTCCCTTTTTGATGTCTTCTTTCCCTCTCAGAAACTTCCTCCGAACTCCCAGATCTGTCCTTCACTCGGCCACCGATCTCTCTCTTGATTGTTATCCACTGCACGATTTACCGCACAGATACCAACCGCTTAGTTGCCCATGTGTAAATCCATCAATTTATTTATTTATTTATTTATTTATTCAAAAAAAATTTTTGTCAATAGATTACATTTTTACGTATTGCGAAATGAAATTTACAATGAATCGAAAAACACAATTAAATTCGTATATATACCTGCAAAGAAGAGAAAACATCTAACTAGAAAAAAAAAAAAAGCTCGACGGTAGACTAAAGACTTTTCACAGCTCACAATATGTATGCATGCATGCATGTATGGATAGATGGATGGACGCATGCATGCACGTGTGGATGTGTATATATGTATGTAGGTAGGTAAGGAGGTATGTATGTAAATTTATTTGCATATATATGTACATATGTATAAATATATATGCATGTGTATAAATGTGTGTGTCTGTGTGTGTGTGTGTGCAGAAACACATACACAAGTATATATATATATATATATGAACACACACATACACCTATGTATGTGTTTCTGCACATACGCACACAATGCATGCATGCATGCATGTATGTATGTATGTATGTATGTATGTATGTGTGGGACTATAAATCTATAAATATGCATGTGTGTGTGTGTGTATGTGTGCATATAT
>NC_068991.1:41887571-41889896 GCF_001194135.2 Octopus bimaculoides | reverse complement strand
TATGCATATTCATACATACATTTATATATATATATATATATATATATATATATATACACACAACTAACACACACCCACGCATACGCACAAATATAGTTGTTTATCTGTATCAAAAGACAGAGTGCTATATATACCATAAACATGTCTATACATGTATTCACACAGAGTTATACACTTGGGTATTTAATGTACAGCAGCTGTAGCTACATTAGATAAACAATGATTTCATTGGCAATATCTGCCTCGAAAGTAACGGAGAGTAAATAAATAACTTTTTGCATTGGATTTCTACACGAACGCACACACACATACACACATACATATATATATGCATGTATATATTCATAGAAATCATGTATATGTATGTTTGTATTTATGTATGTATACATGCATACATGCATGCATGCATATATGCATACATATATGTATGTCCATATAGAGAACTGAAGCGTTTACATCAAAGAATATATTCATGGTTTTATAGATCTCCGTTAATAACAGGTCGTTTATCCCAACAGGTTATTACATTGCAGTAAATCCAAGTGAGACCGACTTGCATTTTTATACATAATAGGCCGACATATTTAGAAGAAAAGCAGGAAAGTAGAAACGTCATATATAACTTATTCTTTAACTGTGTCCAACGGCTATTTCTTTAAGATGAACACCATCACGTGTATAATTACATAATTGCGATACTTACCTAATTTAAATCAAATTAATTTTAAAGCAGTATAACCGTTTTTGTGATTAGCGTGACATAACACACCTGATGATATGAGTAAACACTCTTTAGATGTTTTAAAATTAATTTGACTTAAATTTAATCACGTATTACAATTATATAATTTGTCATTGGGTAGTACTTATTTGAATGAAAAACCTGTTGATCACTATCAAATTATGAGCTATATCAGAAGTTTCTGCTTTTCTACTTTAATGCTAAATACGTCGCTGTTAAAGATACATCATGAAAAGCAAATTTACTGCGGAGATAATATTTCTTATGAACATGCTGTGCTTAAAAAACATAATATATATTCGATGGTGAGAATGGCATATGCACATTCTTGCTTCGTTGGGCATAGTCAGTAGCGTGTATCCCAGCTAGCCGCATGCTAAAACGAAATCAGTCGCCACCGTTATAAGAAAGCATTGGATAGCTGGTGTTGCAAACAGCCGCTCGACTGAATAAAAATCCTTTATATGCATCAGAAGCAGAAATGCCCAACGAAGTAGAAATGCACATCTAGAATTCTCATCAATCGCTACTAGAATGATTTTCCTTTGTATCCGATATTTATTGTGTTTATAAAAACAGCAGCCCATGAGACATATTATCTCAGGACGAACGCCGTACTAAATTTGCCTTTCGCGATGTATTTACATTGAGTGTGATACACAGATGGCTCTTTAAATCAAATATTGCTACTGCTGCATATAATGGATATGTGCGTGTGTGTATATATACATAAATGCATTTATACATACATACATACATACATACATACATGCATGCATACATACGTATGTACGTACATACATACATGCATACATGCATACATGCATACATACATACATACATGCATACATACATACATACATACATACATACATACATACATAAATGGGATGGGTCATTTGATATTTCTGGAGGATACAGAAACTATTTGTTTATTGAGATATTTCTCGTTTTCTCGTTTACATTGCTCTTTGTTGATCTTTTACAGGCCTATTCACTGAATGATTAGCTGCTTGCCACAGAAACACACAGAGAGAAAAACACCCACACATATATGTATGTATATGTATGTATGCATCTGTGTGTGTGTATGATGTATGTATATATTTATATATTATGATATACGTATATGATATATCACTTGATCACATGATCGACTGGACTATCAGATTCTGCGACACATCACTGGTCACAATGCGCTTGGCATCATTTTAGCTTTCGGATGACGAAAGTGAAACATTAGAAGGAAATTGAAATATTGTCCGAAAATGACCTCAAAATTGTGCGACCCGCGTAGTTGCCGAGGTTATTTTAGTTGTAAAAAAGAGTTGTTGAGTGAAAAACAATTTATTTGGTAGATAGATAATAAGCAGCGGCTATGTTTCGATCGACTAAGCGCTTTTCTTTATTATAATACAGATGTGACTAATTCGGAGAAACATGGTAAAAGATGTCGATTACAATAGGTGATAATCTTACATTTTTGTAATACAAATAAGTGAATGAAAATATAGTTTAGTTGGTAGCCAAAAGCTTACTGAATCTTTTGATACCCTATACGTCAAAAACGGCAACTCGGTTTT
>NC_068991.1:41886414-41887138 GCF_001194135.2 Octopus bimaculoides | reverse complement strand
ATATATATATATATATATATATATATATACATGCGCATGTGTATATATAAATATGTATGTACATAAGTATATGAAACATTCACACATATAGCATGTTCGCTGGCTGAAGTCTGGAGGTGTTACATTTAAATTCCAGCTGTTTGAGTGAGAAGAAAACTCTTTATCACAGTGTTTTGACTTTGTCATCAATCCTGATTTTATTCCAACGAAAATACTTTTTCATTTTTTCTACGCTCAGTATTGGAATTCCTCTCTCACCTGTAAGTTTATAGTAAGTTGGTCATCGACTGTTTTCCATAAGAAAGAAAGAAAGAAAGAAAGAATGAACGAAGGGAAGGAAGGAAGAAAGGATGGAAGGAAGAAAGGAAGGAAGGAAAAAAGAAAAAAGAAAGAAAACCCAACCAAATAAATAGACGCTGTTCATTACTTATGAATTTTATATTCAGTGTGTGTATATTTCCATACATATGTACACATACACACACTCATACACACACGCACATGCACTCACACACACACATGCACACATACACACGCACATGCATATACTGAGACATGCAGACATAGACACACACACACACCACATGTATACGTGCATCCATACATACATATATATATATATATATATATGTCTGTGTGTGTGTATATGTATATTTGCATGTGTATATACATACATATTTATATATATATATATATATATATATATATATATATATATATATAT
>NC_068991.1:41883202-41885861 GCF_001194135.2 Octopus bimaculoides | reverse complement strand
GTAACCCAATATTTATTCGCGCTTATTTATATCATTATTTAAATTGAGTTTCACAGATCAAAAAAAAAAAAAATGTTTTACGTTCTCTTACGAAGTTTGTATGTATGTATGCCATTATTCAGTTTATTTCAAGATTTCTTGCCAATAGAAAAGAACCGGTTTCTAACCTAGATCAAAGGCACCTTCATTGGAATTTCAACATCAACAACAGGGTATTTTTGTTTGTATGTATGTAAGTATGAATGTATGTATGTATGTATGTATGGATGGATGGATGGATGGATGCATGCATGCATGTATGTATGTATGTATTGCAGATTTGTATGTTTAATGAATGTATTCTCATGCATATATTTGCATATCTAGACATGCCCATATATATTTAAACGATAAACTTCTGGTAAGTTTTACAAATTCTTACAGTTCCAGTGGTGGATTGGTTCTGTAGTCTTCGAATTAGTTTTCTCCTTTCTGGTTTTGAGAAGCCTAATTTCTCAAGGATTTAGGCAGAATGTTACATATCACAGTACCCCGATAATTACAGGTATAAACCTGAACTTGTAAGCTGGATAGAGTAACTGCAGATTCCTCAATAGCTCAGCGTAGGTGTTCTCTTTTTCACTGATCTCCAGCTTTATGCTAACATCTGCTGGGCAGCTAATTTCCACAACTGTTCCCAGTTTCTCTTCTCTATCCCAAATCATTACATCAGGTCTGTTGTGCTTACATTTTATTGAGGTTTTCACTGGGCCTAACCCTAACCCTACAAAGTCTGCATCGGTTTTTCTGTATTTTTATTCCTTTTGTGCATCAGGTACTTGGTTGATATTTCCTGTTCCTGGATTGTAAACGCATATCCTTCAAAGTGAGAGATAGTAATCCGGCTATTGGTTCATGATAAACCGCTTTGATGATCGATGTTACTATCATCACGGAGCTTTCTAGTAACATATCCATACGTAGTATTCTGCTCATATAGGCTCATCCTTTCATCTAATGATACGTTGCGGTAGAGTCGTGCGACTTCTTTGGGCATGTATTCTAGGTTATCAGGCAAAGAGTGTTTACTCAAAGAGCTACCTTCCAAGTCTTATGATGTTATCAGCCTCATGTATGCAAACTTGGTCAAGGGATGCACTTCGGCACTTGGTAGTTAAAAGATGTTGCCGAAGGGACATGATGCGACATTCAAAGGTATTTTGGATCGATGTTAAGCCTCTTCCGCCTTGTTTTCGTTTTAGGTAGAGGTGGTCTACATCACTGTTTATGTGGAAATTATGTGTGCTTGTTAGTATTTTTCGGGTTTTCACAGTAATGGCTTGGATCTCATCAAACGTCCAATCAAGCAGTATGAGTACTGGCACTGCAAACACATTGTGAGCCACTGTTTTATTGAATGAAGAGAGTTCTGAGCTCCAAATTTTCTTTATTCATCTGTAATATTCTTTAATGACACGTGTTTTGTTACAAGTGCCATTGTAAGATATTTTCATCCACCCCTAGATATCTGAAACATTCCCCGTCAGATACAGGGGAAACAGTCAAATCATTGATGGAGATGTTACTAGTCTGTACACAATCATGTAACAACATTTATCCTGATCAAACTCCAATCCTACATCCTTTGAGAATGTTGTAACTAAGTCAAGACACTTTTTCATCTCATGCATATACTTTGCATAAAGTTTTAAGTTATCCACAAAGAAACAGTGTGTAATTTTTGTACTTCTCTTTCCTTTTGCACCAGTGAGATATCCTTCAGACTTCCTTAACAAAAATGACAAGGGGTTTACAGAAAGTATAAACAACATCACAGAGAGGCTGTCTCCTTGGAATATGCCTTTGCAATACAGTATGTATGTATGTATGTATGTATGTATCTATCTATCTATCTATCTATCTATCTATCTATCTATCTATCTATCTATCTAAGTATGCATGTATCAGGAGTACATTCACTTAACCAGAACGTAAAAGGTATTCGCTGTTATTTTGTCTCAGTTTTACAATTCTCTCAATAAAAAGCACATGGAGTCGAGATCTACGCTCTAGCGCAGAGGAATGTGTTTAAAATTAATGTAAACGTTTTTATTTTATCTTTAATATCTTACCAACAAGAGAAATTATTAATATTATTATTATTATTATTATTATTGAGTGAGAGAGCAGTGCATACCATCAAAGTGACACTGGGGTAAAATATACAAAGCCCAGTATACCCATCATGACTACCTGTCTGATAAGGGTACACCAGGCACATGCATCACAACTATATGTGCCTGACATGGTGATCTCATATCAAGATAAACAGCCACTAAAGGACATGCTCATCTGATTAAGGTCAAACAACTGACAAGCAAATCTGTGGTATTGAGCAGAATATTTGCTGTAGCTCATCTTTTATACCAAAACAAATGAATGTACATGATAACATTTCCAATCAGTTTAGATCAGAAGCCATGAGAGCCACTGCCTGGTACTGCATCAGGGCAACCTATTATTATTATTATTATTATTATTATTATTATTATTATTATTATTATTATTATTATTATTATTATTGTTCAGTAGTTTTATTTTTATAACGTGCTTTCACTTCACTACCGAGCGCAGCTCTGTGCGCCTTGGGTATGTGCTGTGGTTTGCTGTGGTGCTCTTA
>NC_068991.1:41879444-41882911 GCF_001194135.2 Octopus bimaculoides | reverse complement strand
TCCACGTTCGAGTTATCTCTATTTCCAGGTCTTTGTATTTTGAAAGTTTTTCCATTTCTTTTAGAGAAACGTTGTCATCTGCTGGTATTGATACATCAATTAGAAAGCATTTTTTTTCTTCATGATCTTTGACAACTATATCTGGTCTATTGGCCTTAATTTCTCTACCTGTGTGTATTGGCATATCCCAGAGTATGGTTGCTTTCTCGTTTTCTGTGACCTTTTCTGGCGTGTGTTTATACCATCTTTTTTCTGTTGCTATTCCATAGTGTTGGCATAGCTTCCAGTGTATATAGGTCTATTATTATTATTATTATTATTATTATTATTATTATTATTATTATTATTATTAATGATTGTTTACTTTGTCAAAAGAACTCATGTGTTTGTGAGGGTCTTGTCATTATTTCGTGATAAACTTTTGATGAACCAGCTATTCTAGTGCGTGAAACTATTTCAATATGCATGTTATCACTTCTGAGTCATTATGCCTACCTATTTTTGTTTTTGATGATTTAATCGTTGTTTAACAATATTTACTTGCCCTTGATAGCAGCACAGTTTTGATAAATTAAAGTTACTCGCAAAGTTATGCGTGTTAGTTCATACTTTATTGTTTATCTTTCATGTAGTTGATATCTCTTGGGTTGTTTGTCTCGGATATTGTGTTGTCATACTATCATATATACATATCCTGAATATACATATATTCATTTCTTGGCTGACACATGACTAATTGAACTTTGCTGGGGAGATCTAATATGAGTGAAACACGACCGAATTCTTCAATGCCACAGATCAGGTTATTTTTCATTTCATCACATTTCTATTTCCAAATCTAATTAATTGGGTCTCTGGATCCAATTGATTTTATACTTAATGGCCATCTGGAGAAAAATACGAGAAGTTATTTCAATATGTCTTCCTATAGAAGATCGTGTGGCGTTAGTCTCCAGTTTTATTTATATTTGGAGGCAATCAGAAAACTTCCACAAGCAAGATATCCCAAACTAACGGTTAGTTAAAGATCCCTCTACACAAATAAATTTCTTTATAAGTGAAAAGGCTTGTCAGTGTTCTCGTACAATGTTATTGTATGCAGCAGAATACACAGCGTGTCATATATATATTTTGAGGGAACTTCTAATTAGAGATACTGTCAGAAAAGAAGAAATGCAGTTATCAGAAGCTAGACAGCTTTTGACAATAGATTTGCTCGATCCGGGTTAATTTAGGAGTTAACAACAGTACAGTCAAATTTAACACTCAATAAACTGTTTAGTATTTTCTAGTAAACATTTTTACGCTTTGAAAAAATCTTGCTTAATTTTTAGATGGCTGTAATTTTGCTTTAAGAATTTATCTGTTGGACAAAAATTGAAACTCTTAAAAGCTTTTGGTAAGACAGTCTTGTTTAAAATGTAAACATTAAAACGCAGACTAGACAAGGGAGAAGACGTAGACAAAGAAATATTAAATTAAAAAATATAATTAGATAAATTTCTGAGAAGAATAGGATCGCCTTTCCTTTTGATCAAGATAAATGCGTTGTTTATAGCCATTAAAACGATAAAGAAAACATAAACATATAATTGTTGGAAATTGCAAAAAATAATCTAACGAGCAAAATGGAATTTAGCTTCGAGTGCAGAAATCCACCCCGCTCAACTAAAGAATTCGTGTCTAAAGATTGTACAATATTTTAAAGTTCTTTATTTTTATCTCTCAGTAGGAGATAAAAATTGTTTCGTAATACCGTGCCAGTATTCACAATCTATTAAAATGTCCAGCAATCATTATAGATATCATCACTATAAAGGTATTTATATACGTACAACCAAGTTTGGCTCAATACTTCTGTGGGTTGTGATGTTATACGTAGAATAGATTTTCATGCAACTGCCTTAAATATTTGCTGTAAAACAAAGCTGTGAGTTATTCTTAAGTTAGTCAGGTTTATCAGGTGAGATTCTTAAAGTCTGCTATGGACGTAATATCTAAAAGAAGCTCGAAGATAATAGTAAAAAAATAACACTGATAAAAATAGAATGGTTCTCTCTTTCTATCTCACACTCTCTTTAGCGCTTTTCTTTTTCTTTTTTTACCTTCAGATGCCAAACCACTCCTCGAAAATCAGGTAACCTAACAGTATTTGAAATCTTTAAATTATTTGTAGGTAGTTTCTAGACGGAAGAAATCCAAAGAACGCAGTCATCAGCGTATTGAAACAAAATAATTTTGTGAGTAAAGGTGAAAAGGAAAAGTTGAAAACTTGAAATAGAAAAAAAAAAAAATTGGAACAAAATGATTGAACAAGACGATACATACATGGTGATTGCTCCACCTTCACAAATGATTGCCCTCCGTTGTCGATTGTATTTCTGGTCTACCATGTATGACTTTTCATATGACTATTCAGTCCCGCTGCAGATCTGCATGATTTGAAGCATAGGTAGCAGACGAAAGTTGTGAGTTCCACTGAATTAATCGTATTACTTTGTGAGATTCGATCTCTGTGAATCGCCATATATCTCTTCAGACCTGAAATCAGCAACCAAACCCTCTCACACACTACACACGTCGAACCACCCGGTCTTGGAGGAAGGACGTTGCATACAGTTGATCTTCCATTGGCTTCAAATGATTGGCATACCCAGCCTTGGAAAGGAGTTCACGGCCACACGTTTCACACTGGCAGCGATTTATGCTCTCATCGAGATTCTGATGAAAGCCAACGCTTAAGCCTTTCATGCTCTAGGCAAACTTCTTCGAAAGTTTTACAATACTCATACTTGCATACACACCACACGCGCGCGCGCACACACACACACACACACACACACCATACATACATACAGATACATAGATACACACACACTCACACACACACACACTCACTCACACATACACTCACACTCACTCACACACACGTATATATATATATATATATAGAGAGAGAGAGAGAGAGGGAGAGAGAGAGAGAGAAGGAAAGAGAGAAAGAGAGAAAGAGAGAGAGAGGCAGACAGACATAGACGTATAAAGAAAGAAATTATATATATAAACAGATAGATAGATAGATAGATAGATAGATAGATAGATAGATAGATAGATAGATACAAAGGAAAATGAGTGTGTGTGTGTGAGTGTGAGAGAGAGATAAAGAGAGTGAGTGAGTGAGTGAGTGAGTGAGTGAGTGAGTGACAAACTGACTGACTGAAGGAAATAAGTAGAACGTTTGAAAGAAGGGGTACGAGAAGAGGAAAGAAAGAGAAGGGTAGCAAAAATGAATGGAATATAGATTAACGTCTAGATGTGTTTTGAAAGGAAAATTTCCGTTAAACTGGATACCGTTTTAATGTGAATAGTATTTTTTTGAAAAAAATCTCAATACTTGACTGATTTCAGCCCTGCTGCGTATGTTGTAGTAGTTTAGTATGTTTTTATCAAAGCTTTTGGATCTATTTTAA
>NC_068991.1:41877202-41879068 GCF_001194135.2 Octopus bimaculoides | reverse complement strand
AAAACAGCAAATTTAAAAAGAAAAAAGCAAATAAAACGAAGAAAAAAAAAAGAAAATGAAAAAAGCAAATTTAAATTGAAAAAAGCAAATAAAACGAAGCTATGGAGATTAAATACGCTTTACACCGCTTAATCAGCCAAAGGAGTAAATATAAACAACTGAATACTTGTCAGTGATTGGTTGAAATTATCGAAATAAGACAATTTTTTACATGAAATAAATTCGAATACAAAAATATTTTTCTGTTCTATAACACAAAATAGATAAGTATACGAAGTTTGAAAGTCTTTCGGTACCAAAAACACTACGTAAAACATTAATGAAAGCTGTGGCCCCCGTTTTAAAATAGATCCAAGCTTTTCAATCAAAGATTTCAGCTGATAAGTCATATCGATATGATTGAACATTTTCTGCATATTTGAAAACTTATTTCCGCTATGTAGTTTTGAAAATCTTTCTTAGTATATGCATGGAAATGTGCCTCTTTCCAACTGAGCTTTGAAAGAAACCAAATTTTACTACTAACATTTTACTAGCTTCTTGTTAGTTCTGAGCAGGTAGACCTATGAAAAAATGCCGTGACTATCTCGTCTTTGTTTTAAAAAAGGACGCGGTAGTGTGTCTAAAACATAGTGTATCTAAGACTAAACTGTCCAGTATCGTGGTCGATTTTTAAGACAGTAGTGTGTGATTTGAAGGCAATCCGGCATTGTTATTTCAAGAAAACTGAGTAATCGTTTAGAGATTCCATAATTGACAGGAACGATAGAGAGAAGCGGATTACATGCCAAGCATTACGGCATTAAACTCCGTATGTGTCCAAATTCAACGTGAGTGCTCACAGAGCCGAAATAGTTTCTAAATTTGATTTTAAGATAATTCTACGCTGATGACAAACTGCATAAACCAATTAATAGTAACCATGTCATGTACTTAACGTACAAATAGTACCCACAGAATGTAAATAGCGTCACTGCACCTATTTTCACATAAAAGTATTTACTTCCGGCAACAATGGCAAAAAACTACAAATACTACTGAGATTACCACTTACACTTTAATCGCAAATGCAATACCGAAGTGAAAGCATGCCGAGCAGATGTGTCTTCTCTCCATCAAAGCTTGAAAACCACCAAATCATATACTGACATGTGTGAAGAACATTTTAAGAGGTATTACAAGAATCACAAATCAAGTAATTAACTGCGCTAGTGAAAAGGAATCTTACCTCAATCAAATTAAGTATGAAACTAAAAGAAAAAGTAATGTGCTAATTTTATAATATTATGGTCACCTTGGACACAACATCAAATTATATATAACCAGAAAAACCATTCTGCAACTTCTGTAATTAGAAAAAATTCCAAATATTAATTGAAACAACAGTTTAAACAGAACAATGAGCTGATCACCATAGAAATATTTTTTCCCCTTTGAAGCTATAATAGAACACTTGATTTAGATTAAGTTGTTAGATGCCAATCATCCTCAACAATATGTTAACTACTTAACAACCGGATGAAACCAAATGGAAGTCTGTATCACGTCATACTATTATCATTGTAACAGAATTCTCACAGCATGCTCCAACATCCGACTCCACCCAATGATTGCATTCGAGTATGGGCTAGAAGTAAGGCAATATAAACTGGCTTCAGTACTCTTTTACTTAGTTCGCACTGTCGAAATACTGGTAAATATAATATCGCTAGCGCAAATGTATGCGCATGCGTGTAGAGTGTATGTCTGTGAGTTTGTGTGTGTGTGTGTGTGTATATATATATATATATATATATATATATATATATATATATATATGTGTGTGTGTGTGTGCATATATGGGTACAGGACGTCACCAACTGTGTA
>NC_068991.1:41872535-41876512 GCF_001194135.2 Octopus bimaculoides | reverse complement strand
TGAGCGCAGCTCTGTGCGCCTTAGGTATGTGCTGTGGTGCTCTTATGGTTACTGTATTGAAAGTGTTTTGCGTAGGATGTGTGCAGTGCCCAGTAGTGCAATTTTCTGTATGTTATATATATTTGTAAGTCCTGGTGTTTTTGTTATGTATTTGTCTGAATATTTTTTTTATTATACCTAAGGCACCTACTATGATAGGAATTGTTTCTGTTTTTAGATTCCACATTCGAGTTATCTCTATTTCCAGGTCTTTGTATTTTGAAAGTTTTTCCATTTCTTTCAGAGAAACGTTGTCATCTGCTGGTATTGATACATCAATTAGAAAGCATTTTTTTCTTCATGATCTTTGACAACTATATCTGGTCTATTGGCCTTAATTCTCTATGTGTGTATTGGCATTATTATTATTATTATTATTATTATTATTATTATTATTATTATTATCATTATTATTATTATATATGCGTATCAAAAGGATCAAAGGTCGTCACAAACCATGGGCTTATGTAACCAATTTCTCTGATTCGGTGGCGTATTTATCACCCCTGCTTGACGGGATGCATTTTAGCTAGTTGAGTGAACTGCAGCAAAGCACGACTGAAAGGACAACCTTACGATCATAAGAGCAACACTCTAACCACTAAGCCACGCGCCTCCACATATATACGTACATATATGCACATAAACATACATACGTAGAGAGAGAAAGAGAGAGAACATACATACATACATACATACATACATACATCGTATAGCATATGTGGTGAACAGCCCAGCCTGGAATGAAACTCAGAGTAGCCTATCAACTATTGGTATAATAAACACACACACAGATACGTGTATAGATACATATACGGCGCTAACATAACAGCCTGTTGCTACTCCGAGTTTTATGATTATTTGCTGGGTACGCAAGTCATTTTCTGTAGGCGTACAGACAGACGGACACATAGACACAGAGGCACGTACACACTCTGTATATGTGTGTGTGTGTTTATGTATGTGTGTTTATTAGTTTACAATTATTTTAAATAAGGAAAAAATTTTATGTCTACGTGTATTTGTCCCACGCATCAGTTATTAGAGGAAAAATATCTTGGATTGTGTTCCACAAACCGAAGGAGTTAAGTCATTTGCTATTTTCTCTTTTTGAAGTGAGAGCATTTACAGTATATGTCGGCATGTGTGTGTATGTGAGTATAGGTATAGGTGTACTTAAGTATGTGTACCTGTGCATGTAACTGTATATGTTTGTGTGTAAAAGTACGCATATCTGCGTGCATGAAAATTTATGCGTGCGTGTACATGTGTGTATGTGCGCGCGCGCATATGAATATGTAGGTTCTGTATGATAATGTATGCATGGTTATAATGTACGTATGTGTACGATTTTGTTCGCGAATATATAGTGTTTCTGCGCTCTGCAGATCTCTCTCTCTCTCTCTCTCTCTCTCTCTCTCTCTCTCTCTCTCTCTCTCTCTCTCTCTCTCTCTCTCTCTCTCTCTCTCTCTCTCTCTCTCTCTCCTTCCCTGTCTCTGTCTCTGTCTCTCTTTTTCTCTCTGTGTTGAAAAGAAATTCTTGGCGTTAGACATAAGATTCAACTTAAATTTAAAAAAAACCCCCATTTATGTCTGTATATTTTAAATAATGATTTCTGATTTGGATACAAAGCCACCAGTTTTTAGGAGAGGTGTTAGTCAGTACCGTCGACCCCATTTCTTGACTGTTACTTTATTTAATCGGCCCGGAAAGAAGGGAAGACAGAGTTGGCCTCAGAGGGATTTGAACTCAAAACGTAAAATACTCGAATAAATACCACAACGTATTTCTTCCGACACTATAACGAATCTTGGACGTCGCATAGTTTGAAATTGTGGCACGAGGCCAGCAAGTTCGGGAAAGTGGTCTAGCCGGTTACATCGACCCCAGTGCTCAACTGGTACTTATTTTATTGACCCTGAAAGGAGGAAGTCGACCTCAATGGCATTTGAATTCAGGACGTGAAATGTCACCTATAATGTTAGCGATATGACTGCTCGGTTGAGTATGTTGAAAAGGCGAACCCGAAAGGATGAAAGGCAAATTTAACTTCGGCGGGGTTTGAACTCAGAACGGAAGAAATGCAGCAAAACTTTTCTTTCTTCACTGTAACGATACTTCGATTTCGTGTGTAATGTTGATGGCATGGTTGGACGGTTCTGTCTGTTGAAAAGGATGGAACCCTGCCGATAGAATGATACCTATCAAGATGTTGAATTCCCTCCTCGTTCCTCAGGTCCATGAAGTGAAGATGTTGAGAGCCAATGTTCTATTCCCAGAAGCAAACTAATCTAACCTCACTCTCACCCAGCCTCTTCACTTAATCAGATAAGCACTCTAACCAGTCAGTCAGTTCTATGTGGATGGTCGATTCACTTGATATAACAACTGAATCTCTTTCAATTCACCGTGTTAGCAGATTTTTTTTCTTGGTTTCAATTAATTTTGAAATTAATGAAGTATTTAGTGAAATTATCTTGTCATTGCTTAAGGCAGTCAGCTGGTAGGATCGTTGGCGTGTCGGACAAAATGTGTAACGGCTTTTCTTCCAGCTTTCTACATTCTGAATTCAAATTCCCCCAAGATTGATTTTGCATTTCATTTTTCAAAGTCAATAGATTAAATACTAGTTAAGTACTGGAGTCGACATAATCCACTTGCCCCTCACCTTAAAATTCTAGCCTTGCGTCAAAATTTAGGGAGAATTACACACACACACACACACACACACACACACACACACACACACACACACACACACATACACACACACACACACACACACACACACACTCATGTATGTATATATACATATACATAGGTGCTGGTGTGGCTGTGTGGTAAGAAGCTTGCTTCCCAACATTATGGTTCCTAGTTCAGTCCCACTGCGTGACATCCTCTGCAAGTGTCTACTATTATAGCCTCGGGCAGATCAGTCTTGTGAGTGTATTTGGTGGACGGAAACTGAAAGAAGCCCGTCAGTTATGTATGTGTGTGTGTGTGTGTATGTGTGTGTGTGTGTGTGTGCGTCTGTCTTTGTGTCAAAATTTGTCCCTTGCCACCACTTGATGGTGTGTTTGGGTCTCAGTAACTTAGCGGTTCGGTAAACGAGAACGATAGAATAAGTATCAGGCCTCAAAAAAGGATATAAGTACTGGGGACGATTCATTCAATTAAAAATTCTTCAAGGTGGTGCCCCAGCGTAGCCGCAGTCTAATGAGTGAAACAAGTAAACTATGAAAAAAAAAAAAAATAAATAAAGATAAACAAATATATATAAAAGCTGGTGTTTGGAACATAGATCAACTTGTTCAATTTACATCCTTTCTGAGCATGAATTTTGTATCATAGAACCTGGAGCAGTCTTGAGCAAAATGGTACCAAAGGAGTTAAAAGCAGAAAAGATATAATGTATGTTATAATCTAGAGAAAAGTAAAAGCTAAAATAGAAGATGGAATGATTTCGGATTGAAAACTTTTTGATCTTAGCTCGGTAGGTTGAGGGATGATTTCAAGCTAAACAACACCTAGATACATTAGATTAACGTGAAATAGGTACTTTGACAGCGTTTCTATGAAGGAAACACAGCGAAAGGTCAAAGGCACGCTTTATATTTAGAGCTTAAAGCAAGACACGTGCCAACTGATAAGAAATGCTTGGTGTTTTTGAAGCGGCAACGATAGTTGTAAGGGCGGACATGTCGGCGGCAGCGGCAGTAGTAGTGAGAGGATGGTGGTGGTTGTTATGTAGGCGGTGTTGATAGTTGCTATAATGGATGTGATGGAGGTGGTACTGATGGTGGTTGTGTCGGGTTGTTGCCTGGTGGATGCGGTAGTGGTGGGGGGGGGGATTATAGAAGTGGTGGTTGTGGTTGTAATGATGGCTATGGTAGTGGTGGTGATCGTAATAATAGTAGACATGAGCGAGAAATTTCATA
>NC_068991.1:41867790-41872200 GCF_001194135.2 Octopus bimaculoides | reverse complement strand
AGAGAGAGAGAGAGAGAGAGAGAGAGAGAGAGAGAGAGAGAGAGAGAGAGAGAGAGAGAATGTGTAAAGCGTGCACACGCACGTATACACATATAAACATATACACACACACACAGATCGGAATAATCACAAAATCAAATATTGGATCTTTTTGGTTTGACGGGCAACACTTGTTTTCTTAACGAAATACTTTCAAACTTGGGATACTGGTAGAATGTGTCATATAAAACATCTTTTTCTCTTAGCCTTCTTAACAAAAATTAGTTCTTAATAAGTTATTTCATGTTAAAGTTGTCGTATTTGTGTAATTTCAACCAATCACTGACGTCTATTCAGCTGAATACAGTTACTGCCTTAATAATGTAAACAACATATTCTAACGGTGTTAAGGGATCTTTTCCTTTGAATAAAATTAGTGCCGTTGTTTGTCAACAATAACTATCGGCGGTAGTTATTTATAACATCGTTCGTGCGTTTGGGTTAGGGTTCGGGTTTTAGAGTTAGGGTTAGAGTTATGGTTAAACGCACGAACGATGTCATAAATAACAGTAACACGGATAGTTGTTGACAAACAACGGCACTAATTTTATTCAAGAGAAAAGATCCCGTAACACCGTTAGAAAATGTTGTTTACATTCTTACGGCAGTAATTGTTTTCACCTCAATAGACCTCAGTGATTGGTTGAAATTACCGAAATATGACAACTTTTTACATGAAATAACTTCGAATACAAAAATTTTTATCTGTTCTATAACACAAAATATACAAGTATACGAAGTTTGAAAGTGTTTCGGTACCAAAAACACTACATAAAACATAAATGAAAAATGTTGCCCGTCAAACCAAAAAGATCCCAAATATTGATATTTAGAATGCATTTAATGCATACGTTTGTTGTAGTTAAGTAAGTTAGCAGATACATAATATAATCCTCCTCGATTCACATTTTAAAATTTAAAAGTATAAAAATTTTTTTAGTCCTTTTTATAGTAGCTGACCGGATAGTAAATAGCTGGCCGGATAGTAAGTAGCTGACCGGATAGTATAAGAACCAGTCAAAATACAAAATTTGGCATCGTGGTGTTATCAAGTACTATTTAGCCCACAAAGACATTCATACTGACATGGTAGCTACATTAAAAGGTGACGCCCCAGCTTTATCGACAGCGTAAAAGTAGGCAGCTGAATTTAGGAGGGAAAGGAAGAGTCTTGAAGATGAGCCGAGATCCGGAGGTCCTGTAACTGCCACCACCGAAGATCTTCAAAAGGGTCACACCATCAATGGGGAGTACTATGCCAACTTGCTGAGGTAGTAACGAAAGGCTATCAAGATCAAATGCTCAGGAAATCTGACAAGAGGGGTCTTGTTTCATCAGGACAATGCTCCAGCACACAAGTCCTTGGTTTCAGTGGCTGCTGTGCATGACTAACTTTGAAATGGTTGGTCATTCTCCCTCTTCTCGTAATTTGGCCCCATCTGATTATCATCTGTTCGCCAACAGGAAAAAACACTTGGCTGGGAACCGGTATCGCAGTAGTGATGTTGTCATATCTGCTGTTGATGAATTTTTTGACCAACAAAATGAAAGCTGCTTCTCCAATGGGATCCGAGCACTGGAACCTTCTGCCGACCCTCGTGTGTGTGTGTGTGTGTGTGTGTGTGTGTGTGTGTGTGTGTGTACATACATACATGCATACATACATACGTACATACATGTATATATGTATGTATGTATAAACATACCAAAACGCACACTTCTCTAAGACAGCATTTAAATATATTTTATGTTCAACATTCTCAACAGTTTCATAGAAAAGTTTCAGTGAGTGGAGGGAGCAGGGAATGAAAGATACAGGGTAAAAGTACGTGTGGGTCCGTGTGCGTGTGCGTGTCTGACAACACTCACAGGAATAGGAAGATGTTAAACCAATATGGGGGGGGGGGATATTTCGAAGTCTCCAATATTTTTTCCAAGATATTCCTTTGAAAATTCTAGGTCAGCAGTTTAAAATAATTAGTTTTGCAGAAATGGAATTACCTGGTAATCATGGTTAACTATCTATTTGAAGATATGACTCGGTTGAAATCTGTAGTTATATGTGGGTATGATAAAATGTGATAATATAGATATGTGTTTGCTGCAATTTTTTTATTTGCAGTAAATAGCCTTCCTCGAGTTAGATCCTAGAATGTTAAGTTAAACTATTGAAATACATCGGTTTCCATTTTGAGGAAGCTGGCAAGTCGATTCGATTACATCGATCCCAGTGCCAACTGGTACTTATTTTATCAGCTTCGAAAATCAACCCTGGTGGAATTGCCCGGTGTGCCAACGATTCTACCAGCTCGCCGCCTTATAAATATATTACTATAGTGGGTAATATTCACCATATATTTTGACTATATTCTTCAACTTTGTTATAATGCCAGCTGATATATTCTCCGAGCGAAATATCTTCGATGTCAGTTTTTGATTGACAGTAACAGAGGGAAAAAATAGTTTAATTTTCGCACTTAAAGGCCCCATAAAACGTTCTAGGACTTTCTGGCGAAGTCATAAAAGCTCTTTACGTTCTGAGTTCAAATTCCGCCGTGGTTGACTTTGCCTTTCATCCTTTCGGGGTCGATAAATTAAGTACCAGTTGAGTACTGGGGTCGATCTAATCGACTAACCCCCTCCCCCAAAATTTCGAGCCTTGTGCCTAGAGTAGAAAAGAAATTATAAAAGCTCTGGAATTCAGTTGTCAAAATGGACTTCTGTCTTTGAGGCTATGTGCCATTGAACCCAAGTTTAATACGATCATTTTTCATCCCACAACTTTTTCTGTAAGATTTTATTTCTTTTGTAATCGGAGACTATGTCCTAAAATTTGTATGAGATATTACAGCTCTCATTTTTGACAATTTTATCATTTCTTAATCCACATACAGAGAAAGAATGTCACAAATCTTACAATATCTATATTAAAATGTTTTAATGTTATTATTTTTATTGAGCTGACAGAATCGTTACTGCGCCGGGCAAAACGTTTAGTCCCCTCCCCTAAAATTTCAGGCTTTGTGTCTTTAGTAGAAAGGGTTATTATTATTATTATTATTATTATTATTATTATTATTATTATTATTATTATTATTATTATTATCATTATTATTACCAAGGCATGCCGGACAAAATGCTATGCGGCATTTCGTCTGTCCTTACGTTCATAGTTCAAATTCCCCCGAGGTTGACTTTGCCTTTCATCCTTTCGGGGTCGATAAAATAAGAACCAGCTATATTGTGATCGCAAGGAATACTCATGTCAATTAATAAACACCGGTTTATTAGCTTTTATAGTTTTGTCGGTATGTACGGGGAAGTCCCAGAGAATCGACACATTTTCTCCCTCAGTCACAGCTTTAGGATGGTATTTATACCATTTGTCAGCGGTTTTGATTTTATAATGCTGACATATTGTTCAGTGTAAATACTGGTCAACTCTGTCATGTCTTGCTTTATATTCTACCGGTGCTAAGACTCTACCACCTGAGATTAGGTGATCTATAGTTTCAATCTCATCGTTACAGAATCGGAATTTTGGGTCAGCTCCATTTTTTATCACATTGGCTTGGTAGTTCCGGATTAACAAGCTTTGGTCTTGAGCAGCTAATATGAAACCTTCACTCTCTGCTTTTAGCCTTGAGCTTCGTAACCATTGATGCGTGTTTCTGGTCGACATCAGCTTGTTTGCTACGAGCCACATACTTGCCATACAGAGGTTTCTGTTCCCATCTGCTAGCTAATTTTTCATGTGCTTTTGTCTTTGCAAATAATTTTATTTTCTTTGCAACAGCAGATGGCGCATTTCCTTCAGCCTGATCAATCTGGTAGGTATCTAAGAGATCAGTGCGAAGTTTTGCTGTCTTTCAGAGAGAAGGTTAGGAAAGAATGATAAAGAAGAGTTCGAGCAGTTCTGAAGTCTGAGCTGAATGCATATAATAAGGTGCTAGTCATAAATTCCTTAGCAGTCCCAGTTATTCTTTATAATTTCAATGTGTTTAACTGGAATACCAGTGAAATAATGAAAATTGATAGGAAAATCCGCAAACTACTGACTTATAATAAGATGCACCATCCGAAGGCAGATGTGGATCGTTTTTACCTTCCCGGAGCTCACTGAGGTCGAGGCTTGATCCAGCTTGAACTTACGTACAAAACCACCACAATCGGACTGGCCAAATACCTTGAAACAACCAACGATTGGATGCTGAAACTTGTTGAAAAACATGAAAGACCGGAAAAACTTCACCCTTATTATTATTATTATTATTATTATTGTTCAGTAGTTTTATTTTTATAGCGTGCTTTCACTTCGCTACCGAGCGCAGCTCTGTGTGCCTTGGGTATGTGCTGTGGTTTGCTGTGATG
>NC_068991.1:41863595-41867361 GCF_001194135.2 Octopus bimaculoides | reverse complement strand
AGCTTCCAGTGTATATAGGTCCCAGCTCTGTCGTGTCTGTGAATATATTCCTTCTTAGCCAGGACTGGGCAGCCAGAGATAATATGATTTATTGTTTCTTGTCCATCTCCACATATTCTACAGTTACTTGTTATGTTTCTTTTCATTATATGTTTTTGGTAATTTCTGGTGGGGAGGCTTTGGTCTTGTGGAGCAATTAAAAATCCTTCAGTCTCTGCTTTGAGTCCTGAGCTTCTCAACCATTGCTGGGATTTTCCTCTGTCTATTTCTTTTGCATTTAGTTTAGCCTTATTATTATCATTATCATTATTATTATTATTATTATTATTATTATTATTATTATTATTATTATTATTATTATTATTATTATCATTATTATTATTACTATTATTAAGGCAAGCTGCACAAAATGCTTAGCCGCATTTTTTCATGTGTAATGTAGTGATTTAGTGCAGTACAATGTAAAGAAGTGATCTTAATATCTTGCTCCTGAAGGCGGCGTCTGTCTTTACGTTCTGAGTTCAAATTCCGCCGAGTCGACTTTGCCTTTCCTCCTTTCGGAGTCGATAAATTAAGTGCCAGTTGTGTACTGGAGTCGATCTAATCGACTGGATCCCTCCCCAAAACTTTCGGGTTTTGTGCCTACAGTAGAAAAGAATATCTTGCTCCTGGATTGTCGTTCATACTTGCCAAGATCACACTGAAATAAAATCAGACATTAAGCTAATTCTTCCTTCTCTTCACCGGCCGAGTATTATTGATTAATAAATATATTGATTAATTAATTAGTTACATTACATTTTCTACACACTGCGTTAACTATATTGTTCACTCCGTAAACAGAGTGAACGACGTGATTGCAGAATACCGAAAGGACAAGTTTCCACTGAGCCAGACTTGTCCTTGGTTCACAGAGACCATTTGGATCCGTACAGTTGCCGAAGGCCATCACGACGACGAAGAGAGATTTTAGTTAAACGATTGGAAAAGAAGGGGCGCAATCAAATAAGAATTGGAAGCACATTGTGATCAACGGCGTATAACAACATCCAATTGTCTAGTCGAGTGATACGACGACTGCGATGATATTAACTTGACTGATATTAGGAATGAATGTTAGGGTTTAAATAGTGTATTCTCCTGTGTGGAGATTGTACAAAACTTACCTTATAACTATAGCTATTGGGTTTGTGCGCTGTTGAAAGAGATTATGGTGTCGTAAGACATTCAAAGATTTTTTCGAGTTTTTCTGTCCAAAACCCGTATAGCTCACGGATGAAGCCTGTGTGCCATACTAAAATAAACCAATATGTTCCTACTGTTGTTACGATTACTATTGCTGTCGTTTAATGTTGATTAATAACTGAGCCCAGATTTATTCTTTTATTCTTTCGTTGCTTTGAGTTATTGGACTACGGCGAAACTGGGGTATTTCCTCAAAGATTTAGTCGATTATATCGATCCCAGTACCTATTTCAGTATGCTACCAATCTTTTCCGCATCTATTTGTCAAACTACTAAATTTCCTGCCATAAAGGAATACAAAGATCACTGATTTTTCAATTCACTGTAAACATAAACAGAAACACACCCGTATTCTCCTCCCACCCATCTCTTTCTCTCACATACAGACACACACACCACACAGACTCACACACACACACACACACACACACACACACACATACATACATATAATGGAAAAGACTTTACATGAATTCTCCTTAAAATAATACTCTATGTAAATATCTTTTCCTGCATAGTTTCCATCTGCCGAATTCCACTTATAAGAGACTGGCCAACTCGAGGCTAAAGGGCAACACACTTCCTCAAAGAGCTGCATGGTGGGATCGAAACCCAAAACACGTGACTGCGAAGCGAACTTCTTAACCTTACAGATAACATTAAAAAAAAATATGTTCATTTGAAAGGTTCCCTCTCTGACTCTGATCAAGTTTCGGTCTGTGATGTAACGTTTTACACTACGAACACTTACGTTATCTCTCTTCATATCAACCATCTTTGCCATTTTGTGTGTGTGTGTGTGTGTGTGTGTATGTGCGTGTGCGTGCGTGCGTGCGTGCGTGCGTGCGTGCGTGCGTGTGTGTGTGTGCGTGCGCGTGTGTTAGTAAACTTTGTCCACGATAAACGTATCTCTTTTCAACACAGCAGATTAACATTTCTAACCCTAATCTACAGCACATGATTATGGTACCACCACTAATCGAAATCATATTTTCTTTATTTTTGCTTTAATATCAAAATCTCCCACCATCTTTTTCTCGTCACAGACGTCAGGAATTTTATTGGAAAGTATTAGAAACACACAAGAAGGTCAAATGTTACAGCAGCTTTATCTTTTACAAGAGAAAGTAATTTGAGTGGGTTAATAACAACAATAACAACAGCAAAAATAACACCAGCAACAATTGCAGGGAAAAAAATAGTGATTTAAATAACAACGATGACTACAGTAGTAACAGAAACTTTAACAGTAAAAGCAATAAAGGCGTCATCCGTATCATCACTACTGATCTTTAAAATCTTAATCCTAAGAATCCTAAAAATAACAGCCAATTTAACTATAGCAATGGTTTGGTTCTTACCTTCACACAGAGCCAAACAGACGGATTAAAACTCCTGTGAGAGAATAAAAAGAAAAAAATAGACATTAGGGAAATATTGCAATGTGTTGTGGATAGAGTAATGGTTTGACGTTTAAATTAACATCCAAATTCAGCAACAAAGTAATATATATATTAATCAAAGTGTATAGTTTTATACATCCATTATGGCTGATCGTGAAAGAGATCGCTACGGAACGCAACATAAAATAGAAAGTGTTAGACAACTGCAAAGCTTATTTTAGTAGCAGTAGGAAATGCAGATTATGCTTAGCCGAGAAAAGAACCATATTGAAGAACTCTCAGCACCCAGATATCTATCTATGCTACAGAAGTGAAATTTTTAGTCTTTGCCCACATGAAGGGAAGTGTATTTTATTATACATCCGTGCCCCATCGCAAATATAACCACCAGTTCTCCATCGACTTTTCCACCACCAAAACCTGGGAACCCGACAAAGAATTTAACCAAAACACATACAAACGAGATCACAGATACATACGTGCCCTAACATGCGTAGACATCCGTCCAACACCACCCCCGTTTCTCTCAATATACACCTCCATACATACAATAGCCCTACACACATTCCGTACATACAAAAATACTCCAAAGAATTTAACCAAAACATAAACAAAACACGCACAAACGAACACAGGCACTTATGCGTCCTTTGAGCATCCTCCCAGCAACCTCATTCCCGCCAAAAGCGCTACATACCACTACACGCACTCCAACCCTAAACGAATAACAACTCCTAAACCGTTCATACATTTCCAGAAAACTTTAGTAACCTTGCAACACCCCAGAGGCCGTTAGTGCCAACGAACATAATTCTTGACTTGCTCAGTTTGTTTCATCTTTTTTTTTTATAGCAACCACAACCCGGATGTGTTTTTTCACCTCCGACGAAAGAGAGCCGTCAGCACATTTTCTTCCACAACTGACAACTCTGAAGAGGGCAGGGTTACATAATCGGCCTGTTATCTAACATATCGTTGAACCGCCAGTACAGAACCGATTGATAAGATCGACCATAATGGATATATAGTATTGTACATTTCGATTGAATATATCCACCTTATTGGCAAATATACAAGTGGATGTTTTTTTTTTATTAATAGGCTCTTGCCCTCTCTCT
>NC_068991.1:41861817-41863261 GCF_001194135.2 Octopus bimaculoides | reverse complement strand
CTTTCTACCATTCAGTCATGTGACCTTTTTCTTGACGTGATCGAGGATGTTTGAGTGTGTGTTGCAGCAATAGCAGCACATGCTCATATCCAAGAATAATACTTCACTGTGAGTCGCGCTAAAATTCTAAACAGAATAAAAATGAAGTAACAACAAATGTAAAGGATCACGTGCCAAAATATATATTGTGGGACTTTTGTTTCTTGATATCTTAGTCATTTGTTCATAATTGTAAACCTCATTCAGTTCAACCATGTATTTCTGTTATAAACCACCAACGAAATATCAAATAAAATTTAGTGAAACAAAAAGCAAAAAAAAAAAAGGGATGAAATAGATCTACAGTACGAGTTCTTGTCGTGGCCGAGCGATATACACCAGACTTCAAAGAAATAAGGTTCTGAGTTTAATTCCCACTAAGGTAGTATTTCAGAAACAGCAACATCTAGGAATCATGACCTAGGTGGGCTTGGCTCCCTTAAAGTGTCAGGAACTAACGAGCCGAAACACTAACACTTGCTTCATGGGAACTCAATGGGAATTCATCCGCTGAAGATTTCTCTTGCTGTCCGCTCGCTCCGTTGCGAGTTTCCACTTATTACCATAGAGATTACACGCATATATTAACAGATTTGAGGAGAAAATGTTCCTAACTCAAGAGATAATGTAAGATTGCTTCAATAAGGAATAGGAACTAGGTCGTAGATTAAGTTTTCCAGAAGTTTACCGTTGCCATTTCGTATTTGCCACTTATTTATAGTAATATTTATATTTGTAACATAAGGCGACAAATGATAGGCTATAAAAGTCTATTCATATTCTGAATTCACAACCTTTCAAATTGATTTTTGTCCTTCATATTTTTCCAGAGTCAATGAAATAAGTAACTGTGATCAAGTATAACACTATGAGAAAACATTCTTACAGTGTGCTAAAAGAAAGGAATCAATACTTATTTCTTTACATTAGTATAAGACGCTCACATTTATAAACGAGTACCATTTATGATCATTGGTTGTTGTCTTGGGAGGTCATTACGCCAATAATAATACACGTACTGATTCAATATCTCTTCTCTATTGTTAGTCAATTAGTTAAATATCTAACCAACTAACTAATCGATCGTTTGTTTAATGCGTTGGTTAAACAATCAAGATATTTAACAAATTGACCAACAATAGAGAAGTGGCATAGAACCAATGCAGATGTTATTATTTTTTGCAAAATGACCCTCCCTAGCCACAACAAGATTTGTTTCAACACACGAATTCATGTCAATAATTTTGCACACCAAATACAAAAATGAAGTAAGATTTAAATTTCATCACTTAAGAACAGAAATTGGATTTTCGGCTCTGGTGAGGCATAATTCTACTCTTCAATACTAGCCACCGAAATTGCAATATATATATGTGTGTGTGTGTGTGTGTGTGTGTGTGTGTGT
>NC_068991.1:41852329-41856503 GCF_001194135.2 Octopus bimaculoides | reverse complement strand
TATATGAACTTTCTTAATGTTATGAAAATACATCTATTAGTACGTTAAATATATTTTGATAATCTGATCATAGTTGTGATCATCATTATCATCATCATCGTCGTCGTCATCATCATCACCATCATCATAATCATCATCGTCATTCACGAAACCTAAGGTTTATTTTTTGAATGGGAGGAGGCACTGCAAGGTATGACATTCATGTAATTTTCTCAAGGGTATTGCAGATATAAATAAAAATGAAGCAATTTTTTTAACAAGGGAGTCAAAAGCTTTCCACGGTTTTGGTTGACTGAATGTACTTCAGTATCAAAGTACATCTGTGTACCCCTTTGAAACGAAAAATAGGGGATAAATCAACAAACAGTTCACGAGGTGGAAATCATTTATTTGCCGTAGAAAAGAGGGGTGGTATGGCTTCATACTTTATAAAATGATAAAGACTTAGAAACAAAAACTACTTGCAGACACGCTCTGCGTGAAAATCTATAGATAAGGTCTGTGCTAACATATCTAATGAGCCCAAAAAGTTTACTTAATTAAAAAATTATACACCCGTGTTGAGGAGAATGAATCATTACCATAAATGATCAATCAGTTGTCAAGAAAGGCAACTCCGAAACTTTTATTGATTAAAATTCATTTAAAATTGAATGCTAACAAGGGGATCAGTTAAATATAAATTTATTAATTAGTTAAGATGGTAATGGAATGTTTAATTCTTGGAATATTAAAAACCACAAAGAAAAGTCAAATATGCGATGACGGAAAAAGAATATGAGTCGATAGATCATATTTAGTTTCATTTTTCAAATAGATAAGAGAAATTTTTCTGAATAAGTTCGAGTTTTCTGAGCAAAGTTATCTGCGGTAGACTAGCATCCCACTCCAGAAAGATAATTTGTCTTTTTCCCCACATAATTTTGCGGTAGCCAGAATTCCTAATTAGTGTTTTGGACCAATATTTATCGTGAAATGATAATAGTCGGGTGGGTAAGCTATTATTCTGCTCTAGCACGCATTGGCAAGTGATTTATGACCTTGACAATGTGGTGACAACTATAGGCATATTTCAGTCTTATTAGTTCTTTCCAGTAATACTATTATTATGATCGTTATTTAAAAAAAAAAGAAGCAGCGGACTGGCAGAATCACGAAAGTGTCGGAGAAAATGCTCTCCAGTATTGTTCCAGCTCTTTACGTGCTAAGTTCAAATCCCGCCGGGGTCAAGTTTGCCTTTCATCTGACCGAGGTCGATAAAACAAAGTACCAGTCAAGTATTAGGTTCGATGTAATCGTCTAACCCCATCCTTTCAAAATTGCTGGCCTTATACATCAACAAGAAATCATTAAAGCAGTTGTAGAAATGATCAAGAGAACCATGAGTTGAACACAATATTTTATGCTGAACACAATATTTTATACTGTCAGCGGAGTCGGTCACTGGATTGGTAAAATCGTTAGAGCGTCAGACAAGATACCTTGCGATTACTTAGTTACAGCCCATTATGTTTTGAGTTCAAGTACTGAGATCGATGTTATCGGCTGTACTCTCCCCGCTACTAAGGTTTGCTTCTTTATACCTAAGTTAAAGGTATATTTCTAGAATTATGTACCCGACGTTTCTTGTATAAATACAAAAGTACCTGCATTATCTTTTAGCAGTGAGAGAATATATTTCTCCTAACGAATTAGAGTTTCTTAACGATTTTAAAAAGATGTGAGTGGTGATATATGGTTGTAATTTAGATGAAACCAAAACTATGTTCATTATAATATTCTCGAACAAAGACAATTCTATGCTTTGAGTGAAGTTCAGTGCGTTACTTCCAAGTTTTTAAACACAACCTCACTCGACTGATATAGAGTATTCTGACTTTATTAAAAGACAACCTAGCCTGTCCTTGAACAGTGATCGCTTGAAAGACGGAAGATCCGGATCCACATTCTGTTTTCGATTCCCAGTGGTTGCAATTTCACTTCATTTGTGTCTCAAGTGCTTGATACAAACACAAAGGAAACATCATTTCGCATTTCTCCTCCTCCTCATAAATCTGAAACTTGGTACAATTGTAAAGAAAATAGTCATTTTACGATACGTTATTTAGATATACAGTTAATGTAGCTGAATTGAAAGTCTGTTTAGGATAGAGACATATGTTTACACAATGTCTTATAAACTAAAAGTCACACTGAGAAACTCAGACTTCTTTGTTAAACATGCTAAAATTCCTAACCAAACAAACATCAGATGTTACATCATTAAAGTCCTCGCATAATTGTACCTTGTATGTATGTATGTATGTATGTATGTATGTATGCATGTATGTATGTATGTATGTATGTATGTATGTATGTATGTACGTACGTACATATGTATGACTATGATGTAAAACGTTGGATCGTTAAGAGTAGTATGAACAGGATGTTTGAAAACAAAATGTGAAATATTGCTCAAGTTTAGTGTAATAGTTTTTTTTGTTTTTGTTTTTAGTTGAAAAAACGATTCATTCTATAACTTTTCTCCTAATCTTAGCGCAGACTATGAATGAGTTTCTACTTAAAATTTCGCTGATACGAAGAGACAGACTATATGAAGAAACTGAAACTAAAAATTACATAGATGCTCTTAAGACTATGTCTTACTTTAATATATACACCCTAAACAGCCTCTGATTAAAGTGCCTTTGTGCATAACATAATGCGTATACAATCGTGGTATGGCATTAGCTGTAATATTATGTCTCAGAGAAACTTATGTGTTAAAATACAGGCATCGCTCAACAAGCCAATGGATTGCCAGACATGGTGTCTAAACCTGACTTGATCTTCCCAGTGACGAAAATCCCGAATGTTCTAAGCCGAGTCGGAAATGCTTGCTCCGATATAGAAATCGGTAAGCAAAGCATTTGCTGATTTGTGCGTATTTTTTCTACAAATCAATAATTTTCTTTTTATCTGAAGGCTAAAATTGATCTCAGGTGGTTGAGAGATTGTTATCTCTGAGACGAAATACAAGTCTTATTTCAAGTTTCCCATCCGCCGAGGAGAATTCAGAGGACAGCATTACAAGTTAGCGAAATGAACAGAGGTCCATTACGTTCATTCTGAAGTAACAAAGTTCGAGCGATTAATGTTTAATTTATATTGTTATGGTTTAGTGTTAGAAAAGAAATTTAGAATGAACAGAGCTCGAGATAGAAAAAAGAACGAACTGAGGAGTTTAATAAGTAATCTGAAGAGTGAGAGCGAAAGGAGTGTCGGTAATATTGATTTCAAGTTTTGGCACAAGACCAGCAGTTTCGGAGGAGATAATTCGATTACATCGACCACAGTGTTCAACTGGTACTTATTTCATCGACCCCAAAAGGATAAAAGACAAATTCAACCTCGACAAAATTTGAACTCAGAACGTACAGACGGACGAAATGACACTAAGCATTTTGCCCGGCGTGTTAATGATTCTACCAGCACGCTATCTTTGGTGGTTGGTAATATTACGGTAACAGAAGACTACTCACTAGCAGTACATCGTAATGGAACATTTTTACTATGTTTTATGAATACGACACCTTCTGTAATTAAGCTGTAATCCACTCTCCTGGATAAGTAATATCATGTCGGTGTGCCAACAAGGAAGTGTCAGAATTTCATTATAGAAATATGATAATGAAGAAGTGGTGAGTAAAAGGGCGGAGAAACTAAAGGGTAAAGGGTTGGGAGATGCTTAATGTTGCGTCTGCTGCTGAAGATTATTATGATCATGATGATAACAGTGATGGTGTAGAATGCTACCGTTGCTGTTTGGCTGATGATAATGATGAATGTTGATAGTTAAATGGTGGTGGTGGTGGTGATGATGATGATGACGACAACGATGGTAATGATGATGATGATGATGATGATGATGATGATGATGATGATGATGATTTGATGGTAAGAGTTACATTCTGAGTAGTTTAGCGTTGATTAATAAATAGCCAGGGAATGATGTTGAAGATTAGCTGTTTAAAGTATTTGAATAATTTACATTCCAACACCGCAATTTCCTATTATAAACAGGGATCGGAAAAGATACATACATACATACATACATACATACATACATACATACACACACACTGACATCACAAACAGTCATATATATATATATATATATATATATATATATAAT
>NC_068991.1:41851242-41852319 GCF_001194135.2 Octopus bimaculoides | reverse complement strand
AAGATACATACATACATACATACATACATACATACATACACACACACTGACATCACAAACAGTCATATATATATATATATATATATATATATATATAATCCAAGAAAGTAAGGAGTTGTGAATCCAACCCACTAAGGGATAATATCTATCCAATATACTGCCGGAAGGATACCCAGTTATTATTACACTAGTGTTTTTACCAAGTGCAATAAATGGGTGCGGGTAAAAGGAAATTTTACCCTTAATTTATATAGCAATAAGAAAATGGAGGGGAATATGTGGTACTCATCAACTTGCAGACATTGTATTATGTCAATTTACCTGTTTATTTTTCAACTAAGAGAACAAAAAAAACAATATACAAACACATATGACATTATGTCATATCAGTAATTAAAAACTAAAAAGGACATCTGGTGACCGAAGAAGGGGTAATGTCTTACAGCTGTTTCAGCATAGTTTGACATGCCCCATTCTATCTATATAACTCCAGTAAGCTGGAGTAATTGATAGATGAAATGTATGAAATAGAGGTACATGTATGAGTCTCTAGGCCTCTTCAGAGATTTACAAAGTTCATGAAGTTAATTTACAATATCCAAATATTTGCTGGAAATATAGCGATAGGAACCAATGCATCAGTCCTCCTTTCCAAACGCAACCAAAGCTTATGTACCAGGAAACATGTATGTACGGGAATGCTTATATATACATACGTGTATGTATGTATGTATGTATGTGTGGGTGAGTGGGGATATATATGTGTCCTCCTCATGTATAATAACAATAACAGTTGACTCATTGGTGTGCATACATAGACGTTTATGTATGCACATTTAAGTGTAAATATATGTATTCATGTATTTATGCTTATTTATTTATGTATATCTATATATGTTAAAGTATGCATGCATATGCATATATATGTAAGTTTTATGATTTTTTAAAATGTGTTTTATGTTTATATTTGGATATATATATATTATACACACGCACATATACAATATATATTATATATATATATATGTATACATATACATACATACATACATACATACACACACACACATATATATA
>NC_068991.1:41847362-41851047 GCF_001194135.2 Octopus bimaculoides | reverse complement strand
ATATATATGAAAGAAGGTTTGAAAATGCAATTTTAAAGATGTTTATTCACTTGACCGGTTTCACTTTTTTAGAAAAATATTGGCAAAAGTAAAATGTAAAGCTTTGTATGAGCTTTGTTGTGTTAAGTACTGGTTATCACAAAAGTATTAAAATACATATCTACATTCTCTGATAATAATAAGAAAATGTTAAAAACAGTTTAAAAGAAAGTATTTAAGAAAGTAATCAGAACGGGACACCAAAAAGTATGTATGTATGTATGTATGTATGTATGTATGTATGTATGTATTGTTTACGCTGTAAGAATTTAGAAACTTTGGAAGAACGAGAAGTAATTCATTTTTAATTGTAGAACTTGAGGTAGATAAAGCTATTAATAACAGCATATAAATATTGTATTTAAAAACTCTTGGGACAGAAAGAGGGAATTAAATAGATAGCAGAAAAAGTGTAACAGAGAGACAGACAGACAACAGAGACAGGCATACAGACAGAAACAAACAGACAGACAGACAGAAAGATATTTGCTGTTATTTAGTTCCAAGTCAGCGTTGTTCGGGCAAGGATATGGTCAAAAAGAAGGTACGGCAATATCCCTGGATGACCACAGCCAACTGGTGTAAAGCAATAAAAGAGTAACCAAAACAGATGAAAATAAAGTAACAGAGAGGGAAAGAGAGAAATGTAGACAGGTATAGAGAGAGTAGGGAAATGGATCCATGGGAACGTATTCGTTTACTGAACGAATGACTTTTTAAGATTGTTTTCAGAGAACGTTACAAAAGTATAGGATTTATTCCCTTTGTCTAAAGGTATGCAAGATGTTTGAGTTTTCTATATTTATTTAATTTTAAACTCATCATTTATTTGAAAAAGCGTAGAGGGGTTGTATAAAGAAAGAATGTAGCATTGAACGCACTAAAACAAACTAAAAACATAAAATAAATAGAATTTTAAAAAATAATTGTAGCAAAGCTTACACGCTTACATGATTCACACCTTTTCTTCCGGCTCTACGTTTTGGGTTCAAATGCATTGAGGCCAATTTCGCCTTTGATCTTTTCGGGGCGATAAAATAAGTACTAGTCAAGTACTGGGGTCGATATAATCGATTTACAATCCCCTCATAAACTGCTGGCCTTGTGCCAAAAGAAACATTTTCTTACGCAATAACTGTAATGTGAATAATTCTTATAACATGTTTAGCCACGACAACACTAAAAGCAATAACAACTGTGTACATGTATTTCTTAATAAACAAATAAAATAGTGAAGAAGAGCAATTTTAGCTTTGCTGACGCTGCCAGTCACAGACAGATTTTGATGGAGCAGTTAGCTGAGAAAAATTCATTTGGCAGAGTTATGAACCAACTCTTTGCCAGAACCTTTCATTCAAGAGCTTGTGACAAGGAAATTTACCCCCTTTTGCATCGTCATTCCTCATAAAGAACAAAAAAAGTTAGACACGGCTGAAGTGTTGGGAGATGTCTCCTCTATCGATCATGCAAAGCCCTACGGGACTAAAAGCTTTAGCGTAAAAGCAAACCGAGCTGGTATGTCGTACATAAACCTCTATACTGCTGCTGCAACGCTTGGATCGATGAAGTGCGAATATTACCGTCAAGGATATTGGCTCGTCATTACCATTGTGCTACAACATAGACAAAGGGGAATGCCGAGGTAATAAAAGACGGCATGCGATCGGTGGGGGGGGGGTCTGAATGGAATAGATGTCTTAATAACATTAGAAGGTCACAAAACACTATTGGCGCTTTGACCTACTTAGAAAGCAAAAGAAAAGGACATGTGACTAATGATGAAAGGCTGCAAGCCTAGCGGCTATACCTGAAGGAGTAAAAGCTATCTGAGAGTTATCTTCCCTGGAGAACTTGTGAAGTGAAGAAAAAGAGAGCAGTAGAGCAAGCAACAACAGCTGGTCCCGAATGCTTCTGTTTCAATAGCACGGCAAGTCACATCTCCATTTACAGCTTGGAGGGCGACGGGAAAACTAACTGTTTTCAACTCGCAAAACCGACAACCAGGAGTCAATTACCAAGTAAACCAGGACAACTTCTCTTAATATTTGCATCCCCCAAAATTATCATATGAAATGCAAATGAAGGACAGATCATTGGATTAAACTTTCGGAGACAGAAAAATAAAAGCAAGAGAAAAACAATTGAACTGAAACAAAGGGCATATAAAACCTTCCCTTCCAAGGAACGACATTAGAGTTGTATCTCTGTGAATAAACAACATGTCCCTGTGATTAAAACTGGCGTTCTGAAATAATGATGATGTGCTGCAAAAAGAGAGGATTTTGGATCAGATTTAAAAAGACATTGAACTTATAGGAGATTGTTTAAAACCACAAAAGTTGTTTTTCACATTATAGAGCAGGTTTCCCAGAGGACTCAGAATGCAGTTTTTGCTGCGTCCAATGCAAAAAGTGTTCACGAACGAATTTTGTGCTCAGCAGGTTACAATACATGGAAATGTGATGTTACCATCTGATGTTCTCGATGATTCTCAGGGCTTTACTATCGAAGCCATCGATCCTCTTTTCCAGGGCCTTCGTGAGAGGCCACGTTTCTGCTCGATAATATTCTTTCTTTACTATGTACAACATAGTTTTTCAGACTTCAATATCGCAGTACAAACGGTGCCTTCTGAGTTTAGCAATACTCGACCTCCTTCCTTTCTTAATAGGCAGAGTCTATCGATATTACTTTTAGGGTAGTACGGGTTATGCATTGGGAGCAATTTCCTAATTCTTTTATCTAGGTTATGTATCTGTATCTACTTCCATTTTAGAAAAAAGAGCAGAGTATCTTAATACTGCCAGGGCCCACGTATTTACTGCTTTAATTATATTCCCTCCGTTTTATTTTCTTTTGAGCACCTCCCTAATTTTTCTTTTGTATTCTTTGAATATTTCTCTCTCGTTCCTTCTTCCATTTTCCTATCTTCTTCCTGCACCCTTAGTTACTTGTGTCATTCATTATTTCTCAACAATCTAATGATAGTGTCTTGTGCTGATTTTATACCTTCAGAGTCTATCTTTCGGCCTCGCTTCATAATTAACACAGCACACTTATTTAACTCAAACTGCATCCCAGTACCCTTGATAAAACTTTTACTGTTTGGATAAGAAAATTTTGGTCTCTTTTCACTTAAAGCATGCAATTTGAGGTCATTCATATAATGCATGTGATTTATTTTCACTTTGGCTTCGTCAAATTCATAGGCAGGCCTGAATTTTCCCAGTATACTTATCAGTGAGATTAATACAATGACGAAACGAAACATAAAAGGGAGAGCGAGTCTTCCTGAGATATACCCATGCGTATTTTAACATTCCCCAACGATTCCATTGCGCATGTTACTTCTGCTTTCCAAGCTCTCGTTGCTTTTTTTAAAGATATGTTTATTTCTTAAATGCCTCCGATCATCCTCAAGCACCATAGTATGCCAACAGTATGGCACATTGTTGTAAGCCTTCTTGTAATCTATCTAATATCCAAGTTCTTTCTTTTTCCTTTCTTTCTTTCTTTCTTTCTTTCCTTCTTTCTTTCTTTCTTTCTTTCTTTCTTCTTCTTCTTCTTCTTCTTCTTCTTCTTCTTCTTCTTCTTCTTCTTCTTCTTCTTCTTCTTCTTCTTCTTCTTATTATTATTATTATTATTA
>NC_068991.1:41842659-41843914 GCF_001194135.2 Octopus bimaculoides | reverse complement strand
CCTCAACAATAACAACAACAACAGCAACAACAGCAGCAGCAACAGCAATAGCAGCAGCAATTGTTTTTGATTTACGCACAAGGCCAGCCGATTTGAGGGGATAGCGTTTGTCGACGCTGTCGACCCAGTACTTGACTGGTACTTATTTCATCCATCCCGGTGGCAGGAAAAGCGAAGTTAACCTAAGTAGGATTTGAACACAGAACATAAAGAGCTGGAATAAATACAGCGAAGCATTTTTTGGGCGCTTTAAGCATTCTGCTAGCTCGACAACGTAATAATAATAATTAATTCTGGTTTTATTGGCCACAAGGGCTAATATAAATCAAAATATGTAAGGACAAATACAGGACGATGAAAAACAAAGGGTCTTGCAAAGAGAAAGAGGTCCGTGTAAACATTGAAATAACAGAGAAAAATATAACATGTAAAACTCCCAATAGGGGGAGGCGCTTTGAAAGGTTACTCTTGGAAAAACCCATAAAAGCCACGGGATCCTGGTCAAACGGGGAGAGAGCCACTTCTCCCTTTATATTCCTCCTTTTTTACAGGTGTAATCTTAGAACTGGTCCGTTCATACTGGCCATTTTGCCGACATTCACCCACCTTTCAACAAATTTACTACGAGCCAACACTTCCTTCTCTACTCTCACCTTCCTTTTCAAGTGGAACTTGAAAAAGTTGATGAGGCCTTGACCAAAGAGGAAAGTGTCTGACTTTAGCCCTTTCAAACGGGTCCACCATACCACCTCTTTCGTTACAGCTACCAGACAATTGAAAGTTGCCTTGCCCTCCCGGTTAAAGGAGGTCGGCAGGGCAATCTTCACAATGGATTCAGCTGATAGCCGGATCTGACCTACACGCGACAGTAGCTGTTCGACATAAACTCACAGGTCAGCAATACTCGGGCACTGAACGAGTGCGTACAGAACAGCACCCCTCGGTGGTACTGCCAGGCGAGAAACTTTTGGAAGTTATCCATAGGCCCCAGCCCGAAAGTCCTTCCAAACAGACTGCTTAGCTGGTCGTCGCCGAGGCCTAGAGTTTCCCCCGAGAACGTCGTCGCACTTTCCCTGTACTAACCCTCTATAGAACGTTAGAGTGGAACTATTACCGATCGCATTGCCCGCATGGCGGAGGGCGGTGAGAGCTTCACGACACTCGAGATGCCAAGCGCCCTTTCTCGGTCTACATTTGATCCAAGATTGCTGCTCGGTCAAAGAGACGAGCTGTGGAAAGGAGAGTCTGACGAACG
>NC_068991.1:41837256-41842411 GCF_001194135.2 Octopus bimaculoides | reverse complement strand
CAAGCGGTAATAGATGACGGATGCGATGAACGCGCTCACCACCTCCGCTCGACCTTTCAGGGACAGCTTCCTCTCGGCCCATTTCTGGGTGAGATTGGCCACTCTGCTCGTCCCCTCGTCCCAGTTTTTCTCCACCTGGAGGTCCGGGCCCAACCAGACCCCGAGCAATTTAACGGGACCGTCTGTCCTGCGTCCCACAACACTGTTGGACGGCATGGACTTGCCCCTCCAGGTGCCCAGTTGCAAGCCCACAGACTTTTCTGCGTTAATTTTCGCGTTGTCACCGCTTCTTATTCGCTTAGCGTCTCGCCAATCAGATTGATGTGTCTGTGACACGACACCATCACGGTGGCGTCGTCGGCACAGGCAGACACGCTCCTTCCACATCCCAGATCATGCGGGACACCCTTCAAAACCTCCAGCTGCTGCAATAATGGCTCGAGAGTCAATACGTACAGGAGGGAGGAGAGAGGGCTCCTTAGCAAACCGAACGCAAGATGTTGAACGGCTCCAAAAGGTGACCGTTCACTCGTATGACCGACAGATGCCGCTGTACAAAGCAGCGATCCACCCGCGAAAGACCGGACCGAAACCGGCTGCCTTGAGAACAGCTGCCAAGTATCGATGGTCGACCCTATCGAAGGCTTTAGACTGATCTAAATTGATCAAAGCCCTACCCTTTCTATGATGTAGCGCGTGAGATGTAGGTTGTGGATAGACCTGGTCGGCACGGTGCATGTCTGTGCCTTGCCAATCAGCTTGTCCACGACAAGCGCCAACCTCTTGGGTAGCACCTTGGTCAAAATCTCCAACTCTGCATTGAGCAGAGTGATGGGCCAGAAGTTCCCTATCACGTCCCCCTTTTTTGGGTCCTTTCTCAGCAAACAAATGCAGGAATTCTCCCGTTTTATTGCCAGTTACAGTAGACGTCTGCCAAGGGGCCCACAAACAAGTCTGGCATTGAAATGTAAAGCTCGTAGGGTAGACCATCCAAACCCGGTGATCTACCCCTCGTGCAGCTTTTCATCGCTTCTTGTACTTCCAAAGCAGTTATCGGTCTTTCGCAGCACTCCGCCTCGTTGGCCGAGAGTCGCAGCAGGCCGTCCAGGTACACACCGAAGTCTGTCCCGTTGTCCGTCCCACCGCTCGTCCCGAACAGTCGAGCAAAGTGCTACTGAAAGGCCGTACACATCTGCTGCGGTTCGGAAACCTCACGCCCGTTCTGGTCCACTAAAGACCGAATGGTCGCTTTGTTGCCACGCTTCGCCTCCGCCACGCGGGCCCATCGAGCGACCTTAGTCCCCTTCCCGCTTACCAAATATGCCTTAGCTCTGACAACGCAGCCTTCGTGTTTGGCGTCGAAGTGTTGGTCGAGAGCCAACCCGACCGCCGACACGTCAGTTGCAATGCCTGTCCTAAGAGCCTCGTCTAGTTTTCTAACTAAATCCCGCTCTGTTTTCTTTCGTTCTACAGCCTTACTAAACCTAATCGATTCTGCTCTAATTGCCCTCTTGAGAGCAAACCACCAGTTGTTATTGATGATTGTCCCCATCAACGCCCGCTTAACTAATAAACTATCCGGTCTCTGTAAGCTTTGCACGCCGTTAATGATGCGTTTAGCTTCCAGTAACCAGGACCCAGTCTATGTAGCCTATCTAAGTCGAGTGTACAGATCAGGAATTTGTGGTCTGTGTAGCCGACTATGTGGAATTGTGGACACCCTATGCTGTCCCTAATGATAATAATAATAATAATAATAATAATCCTTTCAACAATAGACACAAGGCCTAACATTTTGGGGGAGGGGACCAGTCAATTACATTGACTCCAGTGCGTAACTGGTACTTAATTTATCGACCCCTAAAGGATGAAAGGCAAAGTCAACCCCGGCGGCATTTGAACTCAGAACGTGATGACAGATAAAATACCGCTAATTATTTCGCCCGGCGTGCTAACGATTCTGCCAACTCGCCGCCTGAATAATAATAGTAATAATAATAACTAGCTGGACCCGTGAAAACTTCACGGAAAATAAAAAAAATGTAAGCATCTGTAAATAGTGGCTTCATTTAATAACTATCGAATAATTATATATTAGCAGAACCCTCAGAAATTCTACGAAATTCAAAAGATGTAAGCATCTTTAACAGTAACATCCAGTTAGAGTAGAGGAGAGTAAAAGTAATATCCAATATTGGCTGAGAACCCAGTATAGAGAATATGGTAATTGTAGGAAAGTAAAAGTAACATCCGATATTTGCTGTGCTTATGTATCTGTCTACTCTGAAAATACGGATAAACATTTAAAAACACAAAACGAACGCCGCCTTCTTTTCAGTCACCACTCACCCCACCTCTCTCTCTCACTCCCTCTCTGTCCCTCCTCTCTTTCGCTCCGCCACTCACTTCAAATATACCTCCACTTCTTAACACTTTTTATTTCTCTCTTTCTTCCTCGCCCTTCAACTGTAGAAAAGTAACAGTAACATCCACAGCTATTTGCTGAGAAACAGACAAAGGGTGAGAGAGTCTGTGTTAGAGACAGTCAGACAGACAGACAGATAGATAGATAGATAGATAGATAGATAGATAGATAGATAGATAGATAGATAGGCAACATTTCTCTTTGCAATTTCCATATTTTCAACGGCTTTATTATATATCTTCCAAAACAAAAAGTTTTCCAGCGTTTTCTCTATGAGAATGGTTTCATTCTCTTTCACGATTATTCTCTATCCACTCCCTTCCTTCACTCAATCTCTCTCTCTCTCTCTCTAAATCTTTCTCTCTCTCTCTCTCTCTCTCTAAATCTTTCTCTCTCTCTCTCTCTCTCTCTCTATCTATCTATCTATCTCTTCCCCCTCCCACCCTCCTCTGTGTCTCCTTACCTTCAACAGTCTTCCTGCGTTTAACGCGTTATATTTCTCTTACCTCTCAGCGCTATCAATCTTCCCCTCTCTCTCTTCTCTCTTCTCTCTCTCTCACTCCCTCTTACTCCCTCCTCTTTGCCGCTTTGCCTCTCACTTCAACTATACTTCCTCTGCTTAACAAGTTTTATTTCTCTCTTTTTACCTCTTCCTTTCAAATAAGTAACACGCACCACAAGTACATACGTACGTATGTACGTACATAGGTATTAGCATATTACTATTATTAATGATATTAATAATAATAATCATTTCTTTTATTTCACACCAAGGCGAAGGATGAGGGGACAATACAAAAACAGTGTTGGGGGTTTACATATAATGGAATGATAAAATAAAAACTATACATTAGAAGGGAAGTATACATAGCATATGACACTAGAAAAAAAATAATAAAAAGGATAAAAAGAAATAAAAGAAATAAAAGAAAAAGTGATTGTGATGGGATCCCCCTGATACAGGAGGACCTCTGGGGATAATCAAGGAACCTCACCATCCAAGATCACCCTGAATACCAAAGACGGGAGCCCTCTCCAATGTCTTCCTTCCGACTCACAGGTCTACACTGAGAGTGGTACCATCCACTCTTGCCATTTTCGCAACTTTCACCCACTCCCTCTCCACCCCACTTACCTTTTCAAGTGAAACTTGAAAAAGTTGATGAGGGCTTTACCAAAGAGGAATGTTTCTGTCCTTATTCCTTTCAGCCTCGTTCACCAGATAACCTCTTTCGCCACAGTCACTAGACAAAGGAAAACTGCCTTGCCAGCCCGATTAAAGGAGGGCGGCAGGGCAATCATCATTATGGATTCGGACGACGGACGTATCTGTCCTACACGCGACAGTAGCTGTTCCACATAATTCCACAAGTCACCAATGCCAGGACACTGGATGAGTGCATGTAGAACGGTTTCGCAAGCACCTCGGACAAGCCCGTCTGACAGCACATCCTTGCCTGTGGAGTTTATCTCGAACCGGTAGCGCCCCTCGGTAGCACTGCCAGGCCAAAGACATCTAGAAATTATCCATAACAGTTCCCGACCGGAAAGTCTTCCGGAATAGACTTGCCAGTTCGTCTTCGTCGACGCCTAGGGTCTCCCCGAGGACGTCGCCGTACTTCCCCGCTATAAATCCTCTGTAAGTATCTAAAGTGGAACATCCACCGATCCTATTGCCCGACTTGTAGAGTACAGTGAGCGCCTGACGACATTCTAAGTGCCAGGCGCCCAGTCTCGGCCTATCTTTTACTCAGGACTGCAGCTCCATCAAGGAGACGAGCTGCGGAAAGGCGTGTCTCAGAAACGGAGCCCACACACGTTCACCTTCTAGAAATCGCTGCAGGTGGCGCAACCTGAGTGCGTGTCTGCACATTAAAAGCCATGGCATGCCTAAGCCGCCACGCAAAGAAAGTTGGCAGTAGACCGACCACCTGACCATTGGAACGCATCCCTTCTACAAGAAAATAAACAGGATACGCTCCAATGTAATCAAACAGTAACTGGGACAAGGCACGACGGTCAGACGATGAATAATGACAGAGGCGATGTAGGCATTCGCCACTTCTTCCCGACCCTTCAAGGACAACTTCCTCTCCGGGTAAGACTTCTGGGTAAGAGAGGTCACCCTGTTCGTCACCTCTTCCCAACTTTTATCTACCTGGAAGTCGGGACCAAACCAAACCCCGAGCAGTTTAACTGGTCCGTCAGTCCAGCGTCCGACAGCATCGATCTGCCTCTCCAGGTGCCCAGTTGTAATACCATCGACTTGTCGGCATTGATTTTAGCCTCTGCAACTGATTCATATTCCTTTACAATGGAGCCGACTTTCTCCACTTCGGAGGCGTCCGACACCATGACAGTAACGTCGTCCGCGTATGCAGACACTACCCTCCCGAGTCCAATTTCAAAAGGCAGGCCTTTTAACTGTTCCAACTTCCGCAGCAGTGGCTCGAGAGTCAGCACATACAGAAGAGGTGACAGCAGCGAGCAGCCCTAACGGACCGAACGTGCGATACTAAACGGTTCCAATAGGTGGCCATTTACTTTTACCACCGAGCAGGTACCGCTGTGCATTGCAGCAATCCAGACTCTGAAAACGGGTCCGGAACTGGCCGCCTTAAGGACGGCTTCCAAGTAGCGATGGTCTACCCCATCGAAAGCTTTCGACTGATCTAAATTGATCAGGGCCCCATCGAAGCCAGCTTTAGTCCCAGCCCTGTATACGACATA
>NC_068991.1:41831838-41836488 GCF_001194135.2 Octopus bimaculoides | reverse complement strand
AGCACACATCCGTCCTAATCCGTCAAAGACTTGATTATGGTTTTATTTCCACGTCATGTCTCTACCGTTTAGGCCCATCGGACGGCTTTAGTTCATTCGTGTTTTAGTGCACATGTCTTAGCTCTGACAACGCAGCCTTCGTGTTTCGCCTCAAAGAAATGGTCAAGGGAATTCTCGTCGCCAACACGTCGGTCGTGATGCTTTCACTGATAGCCTCTTCTAGTTTGCTAACTAGTTCTCCCTCTAATCTATTTCTTTTTATTGCTAAATCTTTGTTAAACGCTATTGATTCTACTTTATTCGCTCTCTTCAGAGCGATCCACCACCGGTTGTTGACGATAGCTCCCGTCAACTACCGCTTAACTAGTTCGCTAATCCGCTCTTTGTAGCCTTTGCGAGCCGGTAAGGACGCATTCAACTTCCCTGGGTCCCTGTTTACGGTTCTTGTCTAAATCGACTGAGCATATTGCAAATTTGTGATCTGCGTAGCCGACCAATTTAAATTGTGGACAACCTATGCTATCCCTATCGTCTGACCTAGCAAATACTCTATCTAAATACGATCTGGATGACCCACTGTGGTTGTTCCATGTCCATACTGGCACATCAGGGAAATCCAGCCGTTACCTGTCAGAAAGCTGGAAAGTCCTGAGCAGGTTTCTGAGGCTTTTACACTCACTTCTACTATGTACTAAATTCACACAGTCCTTCCGTGCGTTCAAAATACTATTCCAGTCCCCCACTAGTACTAAAGTGCGAGACATTCCTAAGAATGTTTCTAGACGCCTGAAGAAGTCTGGCCTTCCAGCCCCTGTAATTGGTTGTTTCTGTGTTTCTGTGATTTTATGCTGTTATTGATGATGTTGCTGTTTTTAAAGTTGTTGATCTTGTTCTTGTTGTTTTTGTTGGGGTGGTTGTGAATTGTGTTGCGGTTGTGATTTCAGAATAAGTTTTTGCTGATTTCTTGGAGTAGGGCTATGTATTCTTCTCCTTTTTCGCCTACCCGCTTTTGTCACTGTGATCCATTGATCGTTCAGCTCTTCCTTCTCCATGTCATTGCAGTTGATGTTGGTTTGGGAGGAAGAGCATTCAGGAGAAACTTGCTTTTCCGTGGTAACCGGGGGTAGACTCCTTCATTGTCTTAGTTTGGGAGTGGGTGTGAGCGTGGGTGTGGGAGTAGGTGAAGGAGTCTTGGGCACTTACTTGTGATTTTGCACTTGTATTTGTAATGTCGGTAGCAGTGGGACTTTATTTTACCTTGTTTCAGAGCATAAAGCCTTTAAGTGATTTACAAATCCACATTTGCAGCATCTTGGCTTTCTACCCTCCATGGACACTAACAGCTGAGTACCATCCGGGAGATCGATTAGATCAGGCAGCTAGTCGATATGGCCGTGCTTGCATTGCAAGGTCAGTTCCATACCTATACCTAACCAGTTATGCTTACGTAGTTTCCTGACCCCCAATATTATGATTTCATGGTGGTGGTGATGGTGGTGGTGGTGGTGGTGGTGGTGGTGGTGGTGGTGGTTGCTGTCACTTCTGCTGCTGCTGCTGTCACTGTTGCTGTTGTTGCTGCTGTTGTTCTCGTTGTCGACACCAAAACTTTTGACGTTGCTTAGAGACGAAACACTTTTCGCCTCGGTGACGTCATTAAGTTTAGTCCATTCGATATTTATATTCTCAATTCTTTCCTCGTTCTCAGTATTTCTCGACAAGGAGCGCGTTCCTTTGTCGAACATTATGCTGGCTTCATTATCAGCCATCTTTAAATAATTACAGAAATTAGCAAAATATTTGTTTTTACCGAAAGCAGTTAAAATTCAAAAATTATTGAAGTGCACCCCCTGCAAAACAGGGGGGTATTTCTACATAAAATTACTATCTGCGCAGTCCAGACAATCTGAGAAATGTACTGGTAACAATAAAAATGAAAAGCCGGGGCCTTAGAAGGCCGAAAAGATTACAAACACTATTTCAACTTACGGAGCACCAAATTCCCGTGACTTCACAGTATGGTGGCTATAATAATAATAGTAATAATAATAATAATAATAATAATAATAATAATAATAACAATAATGATTTCAAATTTTGGCACAAAGTCAGCAATTTCGGGGAGGAGATAAGTCGATTACATCGACCCCGTACTCAACTGGTACTTATTTTATCGACCATAAAGGATAAAAGACAAAGTCGACCTCAGCGGAATTTGAACCCTGAACGTAAGGACGAACGAAATGCCCCTAATCATTTTTCCCGACGTGCTAACGATTTTGCCAGCTCGCCGCCTTCATAATAATGATGATGATGATGATGATGATGATGATGATGATGATGATGATGATGATGATGATGATGATGATGATGATGATGATGATGATGATGATGATAAGCTAGAGCAATAACAAAACTCATTGGTTCGCTGAAGTAGAGCTCGAAGATATCAAAAATCGGGTACTGGAAAACAGCAGCAGAGGAAACAATGAAAATACTGTTCCTACTGATAAAAGTAATCTCATAGCAGAAAACAGAGGTGAAATCTTTAATAAACCACAGGAAAGGAACAATGATAGCTTGCTCGATGAGAGACATATAGATGGTTTGGAAGTAGACAATAAAACTAATGGTGGAAAAGAAGAATACAGGTGGGGTTAGATATGCGCTCGAAAGATATTTCTGTTAGACCTAAAAGAGAAAAGGAAGCTTAAAAGCGAACAAAGATACAGGGCACTGAACAGGAAGTAAGGTATTAAAAGAAAGGGCCTGAAAGTGATAATGGAGGAACTGAAACAGCGCCTCGTTGCAAAGAAAGCAAAGATGGTAAGATGCGACCAAGAAATGAAGGGATACCAACAGAATAGGTTATTCAGAGTAGATCAGAAGGGATTCTACAAAGAAATAAATGGAGAGTGTACATATGAAAAGTTGATACCAGATAACATTGAAAGTCAAAGGTTTTGGAGTGACACTTGGAGCAAAGAAAAGGAGCACAAGAAGGATGCTGAATTGTTGCAAGAACTGAAACAAACAGTAGTCTATTCCAAACAGGCAGAACTATTCATTTCAGTTAGGGAAGTGAAGGAAATCAGCAGAAAAATGAGCAACTGGAAGGCCCCAGGGCGCGATGGAGTTCAAGGCTACTGGATCAAAAGATTTGGTGAATGTCATACATGAATAGCTACACAACTCAGCACCTTGTTAAAAACCAACCAAGTAACACCAGAGTAGTTGACAATGCGTAGGACAGTGCTGTGCTTCAAAAACATCGAGAAAGGTAATACGGTAGACAATTACAGGCCGATATCCTACTTGTCACTTATGTGTAAATTATTGACTGGAATAGTCGCAGAGTCAATGTACGGACATCTGGGGGAAAATGGAGTCCTGACACATGAGCAGAAGGGTTGCTAGCGTAAGTGCAGAGGTACCAAAGATCAACTCCTGGTAGACAAAACTGTACTTAGAGACTGCAAGAGGAAGAAAACTAACTTAGGCATGTCATGGATCGATTATCGTAAGGCGTACGATATGATCCCACATTCTTGAATTATGGAATGTATGAACCTATTTGGTATTGCATCGAATGTTGAGCGATTGCTTGGAAAAAGTATGGCGAAGTGGAGAACGGAACTGACAGCATATGGAAGAAGTTTAGGGGCAATAGAAATCAGGAGAGGCATCTTCCAAAGGGACTGCCTGTCCCCACTGATCTTTGTATTGTGCATGATATCACTAATACTGATTCTGAGGAAAGCAAAGGCTGGGTATATATTCAAAACCGCCAACAAAAAGTCAACCATTTGTTATTCATGGATGACCTCAAACTTTATGGTAAAGATGAATCCCAAGTCAGTTCCCACGTTGGTACGGTGTATGCTTTCAGTGCTGATATCAGAATGGAGTTCGGACTGAAAACGTTTGGTGTGTTAGTCTTGAAGAGAGGCAAAATCAAATGTATCGACGGGCTAGCGATACTGTCATGGGAGATTATGAAGCAGATAGAAGAGACGGCTATAAGTTCTCAAGGATATTGGAAATGGATAAATTGATGGAGAAAGAAATGACAGAAAAATTTAAGGTGGAGTACTTGTGCAGACTGAGACCGATTCTTAAGTCGAAATTAAACGGACGGAATAAGAATGAAACCTGGGCGGTTTCACTACTTAGATATGGAACAAGGGTAATCGCATGAACAATAGACGAACTAAGTAGCTTAGACAGAAAGACAAAGAAGTTGCTGACTAGATATGGGATACTCCACCAAAAAAGTGACACGGATAGATTGTATGTACGAAGAAAAGAGAAGGAAGAGGACTGATTGGGTGCGAACACAGCATTAGAGCAGAAGAAAACATCATAGCATAGTATGTAAAAAAAATGCCACAGAAACATTATTATTGGACGTAAGAAGGTCAGACTTGTGTAGGATGGAAGATTGCAAAGATAAAGCATTGTACAAGCACTTGAAAATGAATGAAACTGAAAATAGGTGGGTAAAGAAAAGAATGCATGGGCAATTTCATAAGGATGTTGAAGATAAGACAAACAGTGAAAAAAGATGGCTATGGTTCACTGGTCGTGAACAGCCGGCACTGTAATACATCTCCAGCGTGAGACAATAAATAATAATAATAATAATAATAATAA
>NC_068991.1:41828561-41831563 GCF_001194135.2 Octopus bimaculoides | reverse complement strand
GAAGAAGAAGAAGAAGGAAGAGGAGGAGGAGGAGGAGGAGGAGGAGGAGGAGGAGAAGAAAAAGAAGAAGAAGAAGAAGAAGAAGAAGAAGAAGATTTAAAGTACCTCTTCTTCCCACCGAACACACACATGCCTGAGCACATTACAACAGACCTCTTGTTTATTGGCCACAAGAAGCCTCACACATACTTGCAAAACATTTTGTAGAAACTGGTTACAAACAAACATGCTGGGAGACCATAAAAAGTGTGTGAGATACAAGTTATGGGGGAATATACTTTACAAATGACGACTACTCCTATGCACCATATAGGAATTTTTCTAGATACTCAGTTTCAACGCATGCCTACACACATGGTATATCAGTCTGCCGGTGGTATCTGGCTTTCAAGGATAGGTTTTCTCAGCTTATTTCTAGGTGAGACTAGTTACCCAAGCTCGTAATATCATCCCAGATCCTGTTCACTTGAATGTCTGGACACACCAGAGCTCAGACCTCTTAAATAGTCCACTAAATGTAACACAGCCAATGACCAGCATAGATTTACTTCTCTAGGTACCGAACTGCAAGCCCACCACCTTGTCCCGATTAATGAGTGCTCCTATTATCAGCTTATATTTGGTACTGATCACCTTAATTTTTGTTGTGTCCCACATCATAGCGGTGACGCCGTCCGCGTAAAACGACACTGCTCTTCAGCATCTGACTTAGCAAGATGTTCCTCAGCCTCCGTCCCCACCTTTCAAGCTTTCGTAGCAGAGGCTCAATAACTAAAGTGTACATAATAAACGAGAGGAATTTCTTTGACGGACCGAGTGTGCTACACCAAACAGTCCTATAAGGTGATTATTTGATACTACCAACAAGCAAGATGCCACTGCACAATGTAGTAATCCTAGCGCTGGGGCTTTCGAACGTTTTATATCGATGCAAATTGGTAAATACCCTCTAGATCTAAACCCAACTGTCTATGTCATATCACTAAAGTGGGGTTTTCTTTAATTAATCTGTCCAAGATCGAACAAATTTGTGCGGGTCCGTCCATACTACTTGCAAAAGGTGTCCACTATTTTGGCCTAAGTCTTTGACTCTGCATTCCAAAGAGTCATGAGCTGAAATTTTCTATGAAGACGTCCTTCTTCGAGTCCTTTTTCAGCGACGTTACCACTCTACTTCACACAACTGGGAAATTCTCCCAGTTTGCTACCAGTTCTGTTAGACATCTGCCAAGAGTAAAGTAGCAATTCTAGCATGCCAGAATAACGTTTGTAGGGAAACCCACTCGGTCTTTGAAACATCTCTTCTAAGCAGACAGACATAACGTCTGTTATTTCAGAATCTGAAGGTGAATTTTAGCAGCACTCCATCTTTCCAACCACTAGTTACGGAAGAGTTTCGAAATCTTGGTAGCAGCTAAAGGCAGATTGGTGGAAAGGAAAAGCGGAAAGCTTGAGTAACGATATGACCATTAATGTCACAACCAACAACAACAACAACCACCGTCACCATTTATACCAATGTTGTTGCTATTGTTGGTGTTGTTATTTGGGTAAGATGATGAAGGCTTGGCCGAAAAAGAAAGTTTAGTCTATCGCACAAACTCTTTTTCCATAACCAGCTTCTGAACAATTCTTATTATAAGAGTGCTTAAAGCGGTGAGCTGGCAGAATCGTTAGCACACCGGGCAAAATGCTTAGCGGTATTTTGCCCGTCTTTACGTTCTGAGTTCAAATTTCGCCGAGGTCGACTTTGTCTTTCATCCTTTCGGGGTCAATAAATTAAGGTCGATGTGATCAACTTACCACCTCCCAGCAAATTTCAGACCTTGCGCCTATAATAGAAAGGATTATAAGAGAGCTTATGTAGGTATATCTATATATGTAATCAAAACACTACCTGCGCTTCCACCCAATGCATATTACACCCTCTCTGACTATCTCGTACCTCATTCGGCCACTTATACCAACTACATCACTGAAGAAAGAAACAGAACGTGTAAAAGAAAGAGAGAAAGAGGGAGAGAGAGAGAGAGAGAGAGAGAGAGAGAGAGAGAGGAAGAGAGAGAGGAAGAGAGAGACGAAGAGAGAGACGAAGGTGTTTTCTGACAGACGAGAGTACCATCTGGGTGTCTACCTGCTGTATCGCAGCCTAACAATACCTCCCTACCCTGTAAAGTAATGTTCATGTACGTCGGTTCATCTCGACGTTTAAGAAGAGGGTTTTTACATGGTCGTTCGACCAACTGGAAATAGCAGCTGAATTTCCCTCAAATCACGCCTTACTGTCTGCAAAATAAAAGGATATAATGAACAATGTAGTTCCTGATATACAAATAAGACATGATGGCCGTGACTAGAATACCTTTTATCATTGATTTCTTCGATCAGGGCTAAACAGCGACACCAACAGCAGATTTTACTTGGAGTTAACGTGGGGATGCCTCTACACGGTCGCTCGACCTGTTACAAATAACAGCCAAATTTCCCTCAAAACACAACTTACATACTTAAAAATAAGACACTTTGAATAATGTAGTTATGGTAATACAAAAAGATGGCGTGGTCCCGACTAGGACGTATTTGATCATAGGTCTGCTTACTCGACGCTGACTTTGGGTTAGAGAGCAACAATAGCTGTTGCAACAGCCGGTAAAATAGCAGAGGCAAAACAGTGCAAACAACAAAAAGTAGATATACAACAACAGCAGCATCAGCAACAACAAAAAAAGAAGAAAGGAAAGAGCAGCTGACATTAAAATAATAGCAAATTAATTAAATGCCGCCTCCACCATTACAGCAGTCAAAAACAACAACAACAACTATAACTCATAAACTTCAGCAACAATAAATAGCAGCAGAAATAACAATAAGAACTGCATAAATATCATATATATATATATATATATATATATATATATATACAGTAGCGGCAACAACAGCAACAACTACAAGGACGATGGTGACTGTAACGACAGCAACAATTCAATTATAGTAACTGCGTC
>NC_068991.1:41823388-41827575 GCF_001194135.2 Octopus bimaculoides | reverse complement strand
CACACAAGTGACGACATTGTTGAATGCTATAGGTGTGAAGGCCGCCTATATTGCATGTATCTTTTATTTTTTTACTTGTTTCAGTCATTTGATTGCGGCCGCGCAGAGGCACAGCATCGAAGGGTCTTAGTCGAACAAATCGCCTCCAGGGCTTATTATTTTTTAAAGCTTAGTATTTATGCTATCGGTCTCTTTTGCCGAACCGCTAAGCTACGGGGACGTAAACACACCAAGACCGGTTGTCAAGCCGTGGTGGGGGACAGATACAGACACAAAGACACACATAGATATATACATTAACATATATCTCGTCTACCAAATCCTCTCACAAAATTTTGTTCGGCTAAAGGCTACAGTAGAAGAAATTTGCCCAAAGTGCCACGCAGTGGGACTGAACCCGGAACCGTGTGATTGGTAAGCAAGTTTTTTACCACACAGCCACGCCTGCGCCTATATGCATGAGGAAAACAATTTCCGTATTTGCAATATACAAAAAAGGTACAGGAATATTTTTGGTCAGGATAATTTACATTACTAAAAAGAATTTTTAAAAAGGGAAATAACTTGAATAGGCCTATAACATAAATCTTGGTAATTAAGTGAAGGGGCTGAATTGAGAAGAAAAGCTGAGCCCTCGGGTGGAAGTAGGTCTACTGGATGAAAGATGTCTCGGGGATAAACTATCCCCCTATAACAATAACTATCACCATATTACTACTGTCGGAATTAACTCAACATGCATATACTGCTACTACTACTACTACTACTACTACTACTACTACCACCACCACCACCACCGCCACCACCACTACTACTACTACTACTCTAGATATGCAAAAGAGGAACAAATAACCGTCACTGTTACAATAGACTAAAATACCAATCATAACCGACAACAATAACAAATATATCTAAAAAGAAATATCTAAAGCAATAACCATCAGTGCCTAAATTAACAACTACAGCAGCAACAATATCAATAACAACAGTAACAACTAAAACAACAACAACAACAACAGCAACTGCAATAGCAGCAGCAACTAAACAAACAAACAAAAAAGATGGTTGGACGACCATAATAACCAAACAGGCAAACACTCACACACACATACACACACAAACAGGCACACACACATGCACATGTACACATACATACATGTATGTATTGTTTATATGCATATGTATGTATGTATGTATGTATGTATGTATATAAATATGTGTATGTATATATACATATATATGTATGTAAGTAGGTAGGTAGGTAGGTAGGTAGGTAGGCATAGTCTTTTTTCTCCTCAGCCGGAAATTCCATTTCTGTTTTGAAACTCGGAAGAACAAATTAGTTCCTGCAGCCATTCCACAACCCATGACTTCCCCTTTACATCTGCATGGATTCCATCCAATTATAACTCAAAGTAATAAATATTCTTTGTTTTTTATTGTTGCAGTTGTCATGCTTGTCTGCAAAACCTTTGTTACTTCATTCTGCGAAATTCTTTACATAATTCGTTCTTATATATGTATAGAGTCAGTCATTTTTCCTAAGAGAAACTTTGATGTCGTGACGTTCATGCGTCATCAACTTATAATGAGTTGGCATGATTCTAATGGAGAACCAAAACCACACCATAAGCTCCTATCTACACCTGTATTCTGCAGTGAGGTCTACCTACACTTAAACATTCCAGCAAGCTCTGTTTATACCCATACTCTCCTATCGGATTTCCCTACGTTCCTATTCTCCGCCAAGGTCTACTTACATCTGTACTCTACTGGAAGATTTGACTACATTTGTACTATATTGTAAAGTTTGTACTCTGCAGTAATGCCTGTTTACACCCATTCTCCTCTGCCAGGGCTGCCTATGCCTATACTCTCCACTGAGATCTGCCAACGCCTGTATTTCTCTGCCAGATCTGCCTACTTTTATACTCTACAATGAAGCCTGTCCTCACCTATACTCATCACTGAAGTCTTCTTACACCTACACTCCCCATTGCGGTTTACTGATACCTGTACTTCCCAACAAAATACATCCGAATTCATACTCACTAACTCAGGAATAGGGTGTGTAGAGGGTACAAGTAGAGGTACCCCCTAAAATATTTAGAGTGCAATGAAAACGCTTTGAACATCCCTCTGAAAAACTGGTTTGTACTCCTTAAGCAAATTTTGTTCCTGCACTTTATGTTCACTAGTGTTTGGCCATGCCACCTACGAAAGCAACAGTTCATATATTTGTCATCACATTTGTGTTTTATTCATAGCTCCAATGTTTAATTTTTAAAATAGTTCACTCCATCTCACTGTAAATAACGATCGTAACACAGTAGAATTAATATGTATTTCGTTATTTCTCATTGCTGGGTTGAACTCGTCTGGAGAGTATAGCTTAGAGGGATATAGGTTCCACTAAGCTCACTTATCTTAGATACACTGTATAAGAGAAAGTCCTCAGCAAATCTCTACAGAAATTAGAGGCATTTGGAGATTAAGATATGGTGTCAGCCATTTGGCGATGCTGATTGTTTTTAATCTATTTAACAAGATTGTTTTTAATCTACTAAACAAGATTGTTTTTAATCTACTAAACAAAACTGATTTTTATAACTTTTGTTTAGTAGATTAAACAATTACATCGGATTGTGCGAAGGCAATTGCATAAGTCGCTATGTTAAGCACCTATCTTCTTTCCGGCACACAGATAAAAGTAAAGCCACTAAATTGGCTAGTCACGTATAGGGTTTTAAAACCAACTCCACACCACATACAATCAAGTGGAAAATCATTACAAAAATCCATGCCATATGTTAATGTATAAAAAAAAATGCAAGTTATGTGTCGCTGAAAGATCACGTATATTTTTAGATCTAAGAATTACAGATGAGAAATCTTCAGTAAATGTAACCATATGGACAAATTGCTTTTGGCGAATTGGAGAACATCACCCTCTCTGGATTGGGTAACGGATTTTACACCATCTAATCCTGCAGCTATACAGTCAAAGGGAGCATAACTCTAATTCTTCTTTTGGCGTTATTTTCATTCTACTTTTTCTTTATCTAGTTTTCTCTCGTGCTTTTTCTTGTTCTGTTGTCTTGATTCGTAATATGTATAGGCCATGCGCCCAGAGCCTAAAGATTACTTGGAGACAGTTGGCGTGTTTTAAAACCTGCCTAGATTATATCTTCAAATTATGAAACTATTAGTAGCTCATAATTATATACTGTGTATATTAAACAATATTTATTTTTCACAAGTTGGAGTACTTTTTTGTTGATCATACCTGAACGGAAAAGTAAACTATATCTCCTGATAATATTCTTTGTTTTCCTTTGTGGAAGAAATGCAAATTGATTTTTTTTTGCTCCCCACTCTAGAGCAGCTAACATTTAATTGCTCGTGTGAGAAGCACGATTCTTCCAAGTGAAGTTCTACCACAGACAGTGTTTGATGCTGGGATTTATTGATAGACATTGCGAAGCTGATACGAATAGGAAATTGCAGTCTTCTGAATAAAAGAGAAATTTCTGCTCTCAATGGAATGAAAGGAATTCTGGGTATGAAAACATCCCCTCCTTTTCCACATCCACAGAGAATGGTGGCCTCAGTAACATATGGCATAATCTTCTTTACCATCAGGCGTGTCCCACTGCAGAGTGTTGGTGGATCCAAATTCTTCAATAACAACACTGGAGTTTCCACTTTAAGTTCCAATCTGTGGGGAGGAAGCTCCAATGAATTGAAAAATCCTATTGGGTAATTTGCCACCTCTTCTAGATCTTGAATAGTATCAACTGACTTATAGATGTGAGGACTTCCAGGAAAGTACTGCAGCAGCTGCTCATTAATTTTACTTACAGTGCTATTTTTTTGAGCCAGTTTTGCTCATTCACACAGCCAATTGAGATCGTGATAATGTTTTTGACTAATGGATGTTAGGGAAACAATCAATTTCTGAAAGTTACTTCGGAAAGAGTTACGTCCCTTGAAGTAACCCAGGAAAGGGTATTTTTCTGCTCCCAGAGGGTCCGTTACTCACGTGTAACATTTTTAAGTGTCTAAAACCATCTCTGGACCATAAATAATGTATGTTCTCAGTTTGGAGTAAATCAGTTGTGAACTTCAGAAGTTATGCGGGTTTACACACACACTCAATCTCACTTTGATATATATATATATATATA
>NC_068991.1:41812047-41819793 GCF_001194135.2 Octopus bimaculoides | reverse complement strand
GGATAAAATCTTTATAAGAATTTATCAAGTAGTCAGCGTGTGTGTGTGTGTGTGTGTGTGTGTATGTGTGTGTGTACGTGTGTGTGCGCGTGTGAAAATAGCACCAGTCATCTTGCAATTCTTGTCACTGGAACCTTCTATGACGACAATGTTGTACAAGCTTTTGTTACTTACCTCCAATCACTATTCATTATGTGAGATGGTTATCCTCTGACAAGATGAGGCAATCATTCATTCATTCATGCATGCATGCATGCATGCATGCATGTATGTATGTATGTATGTATGTATGTATGTATGTATGTATGTATGGCTGTGTGGCTAAAAGTTCGCTTCGCATATTTGCAGTCGTGTATGCTTGTCAAGAGCAGGGCTCATTAGCCACCAACGGAGTCGCAAATGCAAAATATAAGTTAGTCCTAGAGCGCACAATGTTCCTGAAGGTCGGCAATGGTCTTCCTCGGTCACGAGTGGACGGCCATCATGTATGTTCAACTTATTGAAACAAGTAAGTTGAATCTTGGTACAGCAACCGGTAAAGACAGAATCTGTTCCTAAGTTTTGCGCTTTGGTAGTGGCCGTATCACACTGAAACTTCATGAGCTTGTTGGTGTAGTCTGGAGGGATGGTGCTGTCCCCAAGGATGGCAAGAACGCAATTATCTCCCCTCTCGATAAAGGAAAGGAAATCGAAATAAAGTGTGGCCATCGTGGAGGTATTGCTGTACAGTCAGCTGCTGGCAAGGTTCTGTCAAGTATCTTTCATACCCTTGTAAATGACGTCCTATCAGAATTTCGATGTGGCTTTCGATCTGGTAGAGGAACAATGGATATGATTTTCACAGCAAGACAAATGCAGGAGAGGTGTTATGAGCAGAGTATGAATCTTGTCCAGGTTTTCATTGATTTAACCAAAGCGTTCCATACTGTGGATAGGGCACCCCTTGTAGAAAATACTCGACAAACTTGGTTATCCGAGTCACTTTATTTCGATAATTAAATCATTTCGTGACGGAACGGAAGAATAGGTTAATGTTTGTGGCGGCATGGTGAGACTCAACCTTGAAGAGAATAGTGTCAAGCAAAGTGACAACCTTGTCTCAACTCACGTTACCTTGTATTTTGCGGCCACTCTAACTCATGCTATTTCGTTGCGGATTGTGTCGATTTACTGCCAATTCGAAAGTTTTTCAGTCTCTTATTCGTGACCTCCTTTATGCGGATGATTGCTACTTGGTCGCTCATACAGCTGAAGCCATGCAAATTCACATGATCATATATTTGCATCTTGCAAGATATTTGGACTCAGCATTAACTTGGATAAAGACTGTCGTTTCGACCTGCGGCAGGAAACCCATACATGAGACCCCCACTACCATCTTAGTTGAAGGAATAGTACTGAAAGTTGTAGACAAGTCTGCCTGGGCAGCACACTCAGCCGTTCTAGTGTCTAGTCCCGACATAGCAGCACAAGGCGAAGAAAGGTAGCTATGTACCGCTCATGAGTGCTGACATCGCTTCTTTACACATGTGACACATGTAGCCTTTACAAGGATCATATAAATGTCTTTGAACACTTCTAACAGAGATATCTGAGACACATTGTGAATGTTGACTGATCCTTGCGCACTCTAGCCAGAGGTCTGGTGGGGAGCCGACATCCTAAGTATTGGGGCAATGGTTACAAGCACCGTTTACATTGGACTGGACACCTTGTTCGGATGAATAATCAGGCGCTTCATAAACAGATGCTATACGGTGAACTTGTATGGTGAACGTGTTTGTGGAAAGTATCCCCCAACAGAAACCAAGACTACGTTTGAAGGATTATGTAAAGTCCTTGTTGAAGGCATATGAGTCATAGAAGGTCAATTGGGAAACCAATGCTTGTCATCGTCACAAATAGAGGAAACAAGTAAAGGAAGGAATGGATAGTTTAAAAAATTTTTTAAAAAAACGCCATTTTTATGCTAAATTTCAGTGAGCTGTTCGAAAACGTACCGCCAGTGTAGTGAGTAGGGGAAGTTTAGCCTGCAGTATCTGAGGATGTTTATGTTTATCAAGAGCTGGACTTAATCACCAGCAGAGCCGAAAGTGTAAACTATAATTCTCTCTGAGTGCACAATGTTCTCAATGGTCAGCGATGGTCTTCTTCGGTCACAAGTGGACAGCCATTATGTATGTATGTATGTATGTATGTATGTATGTATGCATGTATGTATGCATGTATGTATGTGTATATATATATGTAGGTATGAGTGTGCGTGTATGTATGTATGTATTATGTACGTATGTATATATATATATGTATGAGTGTGCGTGTGTGTATGTATTATGTATGTATGTGTATATATATGTATGTATGAGTGTGCGTGTATGTATGTATGTATGTATGTATGTATGTATATGTACCAAAATTATATCACTCACATGAATCTTTTCCCTTTTTGTTTTAAGAGCTTGTCAGGTGCGCAGTTAAACAATGGAGTTTGGTTTCCATACGTTATCAACCTATGTTTTGGCCATAGTGGACCAGGTACAAATGCATTATTTCTTTCATATTGAGGATGGTAAGTTGAATAGGAAGGGATTTCCTTCAAGTCATTGGATTCGCAGTCTAATTCAGGATAACTCACAACTCCCAATGCGGGCATCTGGTGTAACGGATAGAAGGTGAATGCTAACTTTTCGGGTTCATCTTTAAGCAAACCTTTCAAGCGCTCGAGTTGACAGGAAGCCTCTGATCCTTTCTCTAAAAGTTCTGTATTTGGGAGTACACGGTGAAACTTCTTTCGTATGTCTGACACAACGATTTTAGCTTTCCAAGACTCAAATTCTTTTTGTTTTAGTTCTTTCCGATATTGTTCATCGCTTGTAGTTGATTCTATCACAGGGGCAGGTTCGTCGGGTTTTGTCAGTGAATTTTTCCAAAGGTCAAAGTCGTATTTTCTGTCCTTCCAGGAATAATGATAAATCCGTTCACACTCACTTTTATCTCGTTGAGGATAACAACTTAAATCTTCATAAGGCTACAAGAACAGTTTTTTAAATATATTAGATTCGGTTCATATAATGTCTAGCATTGTAATAAAATTGAGTTAGTGAGAATTCTTTATTGTAAACAGAAGTAGGATAATGTAAACAACCATAACTATACATTATTTACATTGGACGGATATGTGTCCCCATCTTGTCTGTTGTTACCACAACGTTTCGGCTGATTTACTCTCCTGCCTTCATCAAGTGTCCTGGTAGAATTTTGAACCCAACCCTGGGTTTTGCCGATGTTATTATTATTATTATTATTATTATTATTTATTCAAAGCACTGCCTGGAATTGAACTCGTAATCTTGAGATTAGTAGCCCGCGCTCTTAACCATTATGCTATATGCCCGTGGGTTTATGTAAATAATGTACAGGATTCCTCGTCTCTAAAATGTAGAACAAACCATAACTATAGTAGGAAACTGACCCTCTAGAACTGGGATCGCCAAATTTTTTTCGATTGTCGACCCCATTTAGCCACTTTTCCTTCCGCATCGACCACCTTCCTCATTAAAAATATCTTAACACCCTACAGTACCGTACCATATCTTAAATGCGTACCGGGTACTAATGCTGGCAATTAAAATGTTAGCTAAAATATAAATGTACGACAAATAAAGAAATTCTATAGAAGATGACAAACTTTTTACATTTAAAACTACGTGTACAAGTATACAGTATTAAACTTTAAATTCTTATAAAACTGTTTGCACGGTTAAAAAATGTGGAAAACGCATCATGTTTTCCCACTTTTCATGGCGCTGACTAAGTATTTCAAGCAGTTCATCTGGGTGAGCTGGTCTTTCGCATGCCGACCCCCATTTGACCCCTTGGCTATTATCGAACCCCTGTAGTTCCACGCCGATCCCTAGGAGGTCACTCGGACCTCCTTTGGCGACCCCTAGTCTAGAACTATGTATAACATAGTAAATTACTATCTGTATCGTGACATCGTAGAAAACTATTCCATACTATAGAAAATCGTGGTGTCATAATAGTGAAAGGTTACCATTTTTTCACTACGACACCAATCTGTTATAAGTAACATTTGCAGAAGAACTACTCTGCATTAAATTTAGAGAAAAATAGAAAAAATCTTGCAATGGATAAGAAATCAAAGCAAATAGCAGATAATGCATTACGTTATCCAGTTGACAATTACGCTACAATAGAGGAGGGACGATACTTTTAAAGTCAACAAATCTAGGCTACAGTTGAAAATAACAGAAATTATTGTAAATGAAGTAAGGTTATAATTTGATTATTACAAAACACTACGCTTATGTTTGTGCATTTCTTTACAACTCCAAGGAAATTTATTATTGTGCTGCGTTCGCATATCGTGCACGATGAATAGTTAGCTTAAATGCATTTGATTTATTGTTGTAGAATTATAAAAAAATGATGGGTTCTACCAATAATAATTCATAAAGAATGATAGGAACGATATATTTGCTGTTTTCTAAAAGTTATTTATTAGGATTTAATTCTTTTTAGACTCATACTTCTGAAATATTGATTTCTGTTGTATATAAAATTGCGTTATGCAAGGGGAAATAAACTCCATTTTAAGTTATTTCCCTTCGAAGACAAATTTTTTTATTTTGTTTTTTGCTCTTCGCTTTATTTTTTTGTTTTGTTTTTAAGATAAAAATATTCATTAGATAATGCACGCGGCTATAAATTTGGTGGGTGGGTATTGCCGATTGAATTAGCCTCCATACTTGACTAAGAACTTATCTTCTCGCCTCTTCATCTATACAAAATGCTGTTGGATATTTCCATAAAGGGGAACAACTCTGTATGGAATACTATTTCAAGATAACCTACCACGCCAACACAGCGAAATTAAGAAAACTGGAAGGGAAATATTTGATTTGAGCAACATTTTCAAAAACAATCCCCACCACTAATTAACTCATAATAGGAAAATAAATTTATGTAGCCATTCTGTTATACAATTTACCACCAAATATCACAATCATTGATACGGATTTCAAATTGTTGAATATGTTACTGGGCGTAACTAAATACTAAACTACAACTTCTCCGACACTCTACCAACTATGTCATCCAACGCCTTTGAATTAATTAAATAAAACATTCATTATATTTTTTCCATAAATAAAAAATAAAGTGAAATGTTTGTGCCCCCCACCCACCACCATTAATTTGTCTGTTTGTCAGAACTGGCAGAGTCGCTAGGGCGTCAGGTATATCTTGTAGTATTCGTTCCGATTCTCTGTGCAGAGATATTCTAATCTTGCAGGGTTCCATCTTGCCTTTTGTCCTTTCGGGTTCGATAAATTAGTAGTCAGTGGGGGTGGACAGACGGAATTGTCAGACTGTCAAACAAGATTCCCATGCAGTATCTATTCCAACTCTCTTCATTCTAAGTTCGAATTCCAAGACATAAATCCCGCTCGATGACCATCGATGGCTGAGGGAAGGTGAAGAGGAACTACAGCAACAGTATCCCTGCTATAAGACAATCATCCCTCCATCGTCCCAACACAGTTGAGCCATGCGTATGAAGACATTCAAAACCAAGGACAGGAAGGATCGAACACGTGATACTTTCTCAACAGCAATCAGGCATTACTGAATGGTTCAGAGTTGCAGAAACCTTAGAAATGTATGTATGAATGATTTTTTCTCTTTTTAACCAAGAACAAAATTTTGACTGGCTACCGACTTGGTAGCAAGGTTGTGAAGGAAAGTGCCATGATTTAACCATCATCCTATAAATCTTAAGAAGGTCTTACAGATTTTTATAGTCCCAGTATGTGTGTATATATAGATACATGCATGCACATATGTATGTATGTATGTATGTATGTATGTATGTATGTATGTATGTATGTATGTATGTATGTATGTATCCTTTCACAAGGAACTTTAAATGCAAGAAATACCAGGAAATTTAAATGGCAGAACCCCTTTCAAGATGTATGTCAGCACTAACATGACTAGATCCTTCCTAAATTTAGGCAAAAGATAATTTCCTAAGATTCATAAGTTCCATAAAATCTTTAATAGATTTAAATTCAAAATAAGTCCTAGCTTTACAATAATTTCACTACTCTTTTAACTTGATTAAAAGGAAAAAATTAGTTTCCCTTCCCACAAATGGTCTCTCATTTCAATACGGATCTTTTTTTAAACAGGGGCCACATTTTTCATTAATGTTTTACGTAGTGTTTTTGGTACCGAAAGACTTTCAAACTTCGTATACTTATCTATTTTGTGTTATAGAACAGAAAAATATTTTTGTATTCGAATTTATTTCATGTAAAAAATTGTCTTATTTCGATAATTTCAACCAATCACTGACAAGTATTCAGTTGTTTACATTTACTCCTTTGGCTGATTAAGCCATAGCTTCGTTTTATTTGCTTTTTTCATTTTAAATTTGCTTTTTCCATTTTCTTTTTTTTTCTTCGTTTTATTTGCTTTTTTCTTTTTAAATTTGCTGTTTTACCCTAACCCTAACCCTAACCCTAACCCTATCACCGATAGAATTGTTTCAGAATCGTTTGTTTATGTAGTCGGCACTTAATGTATATCGGCTGAATGGACGTCCGTGATTGGTTGAAATTACAGAAATACGACAACTTTAATATGGAATAACTTAGGGATTTCTTTTTTTTTAAAGAAGACTAAGAGAAAAAGATGTTTTATATGACACATTCTACCAGTGTTCCAAGTTTCAAAGTGTTTCGTTAATGAAAAATGTGGCCCCCGTTTTAAAAAAGATCCGCTAAGGATTCCATTAATGATAACAACAATAATAACAACATTGACAAAAATGTTCAGTCCCACTGCGTGGCACCTTGGGCAAGTGTCTTCTATTATAGCCTCGGGCTGATCAAAGCCTTGTGAGTGGATTTGGTAGGCGGAAACTGAAAGAAGCCCATTGTATATATGTGTGTGTGTGTGTGTGTGTGTGTGTGTGTGTATATATATGTATGTATGTATATGTTTGTGTGTCTGTGATTGTCCCCTCAAAATTGCTTGACAAATGATGCTGGTGTGTTTATGTCCCCATCACTTAGCAGTTTGGCAAGAGACCGATAGAATAAGTACTAGGCTTACAAAGAATAAATCCTGGGGTCGATTTGCTCAACTAAAGGCGGTGCTCCAGTGTGGCCGCAGTCAAATGACGGAAACAAATAAAAGAATAGCACTCAGAGTTTCAAATGTCAGAGCAAAGAGCTATGATTCATTCTCATCAGCTATTAATGGCAATAGATGCTATGAAAAATCGTTGAATAAAAGGGAAGTTACTCCAATAGGTAGAAAAGAATAAAAGGAAAAAAGAAAAAGGATAAAAAATACACACCATATTCTCACAATACATAGACATAAACCTCCTGTGTTCATAACGTCCACATACGTACACACTCACACAAACACATATACGTACATGCACATACACACACAAACATATATGTACATGTACGTATTCATACATACACACATATCCACACACACACGCACACATGTATAGTGAGTTGTATTTATTTATTTATCACCCGACGAGATACATCTGCACCATCAGATGCTCCTGAACAAGTTGTTGAGTGTCCCACCCAAGAGGAATCGATGCTAGATGTGTTGAAACAATTGTCTTAATTAATAAAAAATTCTCATATATTCCATCTTCCATCTTTCATTTGTTATATATATATATATATATAT